>NC_079189.1:148840701-148933201 GCF_029499605.1 Hyla sarda
CACTAAATGCTGAGTACTAGCAGTTATCAACCTTTTGGCTAATTAACCTGTACAGGATTTCTGACACACATACAGTAGTAGTAATAATAGTGGTAGTAGAAGAAGTAGAAGGCGAAGTAGTAGTAATAATAGTAGTAGAAGAAGTAGTAGTAGTATTAATAGTAGTAGAAGAAGGAGTAGTAGTAATAGTAGCAGAAGGAGTAGTAGCAGTAGTAATAATAGTAGAAATAAATAGTATAGGTACGTAAAGTAGGTGAATAAATAGTATAAGTATGACTTGATAGAGGATAAGCTGTTTTTCTCAGGACACAATTCTTTAAAAAAACAGAATTTTGCTTATTCTAACCTCAAGTCCTCTTTAAGAAGCAGAGAGCATGAACAAACCCTATGGGTGGAGCCAGGAGAAGGCCGCAGATAGCCATCAGAGCTAGGAGGAGCATAAGGAGCAGCATATAGAGTGAAGGTGACCCACCTGCCATGCCCACCAGAATGACTAGAACACTGACAGACATGGACTGCCAGCATGACAGCCACCACTAGAAAGGGCTCAATGCTTAAGGATTTATACCACTTAAATAAATACTCATCTTTAAAGTGTATTTTTACTTTCAGGTGACTTTAGTCTTCAGGATGGCTCTATTAAAGGAAAACTGTAGTGGTATAAAACCCATCCCCTATCCGAAGAATAGGGGGTAAGTTATAGATTGCGGGAGGTCTGACTGCTGGGGCCTCTTACGATCTCCTGTACGGGGCCCCGGAAGTCTGCATGAAGGGAACTTTTTGTCCCTGCATGACGTGGCGGCTGACACATGTATCTATGGGATATATAGGGGGAGGTGTGTCGGCCACTGCGTCATGCTGGGGAAGGACATACCCCCTTCCTACGCACTGCCAGGGCCCCATACAGGAGATCACAGATAGGGGACAAATTTTATACCACTACAGTTTTCCTTTAAGGATATATTGTACAATTGGATACAGATCCAATTTTCCATTGGATTTTCTATAATGCTGCTAGCTGCAAAGTCTGTTACCATGTACTGCTTTATGAACATGAATGAAACTTTATGTTAAGAACCTGACAAATAGAGATATTATATTAATTGTGAAGATGATAGAAATCATTGGAAATGTTTCAGCTAGCTATTGGGTACGTTAGAATTTTATAAGGATTACACTGTGAGATCTATGGGAGATACCATAGGATGATGTATGGCATGAGCGAATTTCTATAGACAATAAAATATTGCCTTCTAGTTTTGATGCTGCGGTGCAGGGTTAGGTCATAGATAGATCACAGTCATAGAGAAATAATACATTTTACATCCCATCACCTAAATGTCAAGTCCACCCTTATGGACTCTCTGATACATCTGAATGTTATCCACAGGACATAAAAAGCATCCCTGTGGCAAATGTGTTGATGGTTCAAAGTGCTTTGAATATGCTTCAAAAACAACAAAAAGCCAGGTATAAGTGAGCGCTCGCTGATGTTTACTGCATTGGTTTATCGCATGCTCTTGATGAATTCACAGGTAAAGAGACAAGACACAAAAGGAAAATGATTTCACTTATTCCTAAGCACGTATGCAGTAAACACTGTGACTGCTCTTTATAAAGGCAAATATTTAATACAGTCAGTCTGACAGAATAAGGGAACATCCACATGAGATGGAAAAAGCTGCTGTGGATTTTTTTGCAAAATGGGAGATTAACGCATATTTTTAACATTGAAGATAATAAAAGTACAGTAAGAGAGTAAGTACTTAAGCATTGCCTAATGCTGGCCAGAGGCTGTCAGAATATTGGGAGAGATTTATGGACACTGTCAGAATTGAAAATTGTTTATATGTTGTACATCTTGCCAAAACATTAACCTTTCTAACATACTTCATATCTTTTTTATTTATTTTTTGAACTCCTTTTACATAAATAATAACAGCCACCATACATAATCCTTGGTGCTCACTCCTGTCCTGTCTATCAGACTCCTGTCTGAAAACAGAAAGGAGGGGGTTACATAGCAGCCTGCAGTGATTGGATGAAGAGACCCAACACAGCAGACTCATGGAAAAGTGAGTGCATAGTGTGTGAGGGCAGGCTTAGTGCTACTGCTTACCTCAGACACGCCCCTTCCTGAGCAGGGAATTGCAGAATGAGTGAGCTGCAGAAAAGAGGGATTTGTGAGCCACATACAGAAGCTAGACACTTAAAAAGGACATGTAAAGAATCTGCATGACCTAGTGAGCAACATAGATAAGCATTTTTTTTTCTGTGATATGACAGGTGGGGTTTAAAACCAGTTGCCCATTGCAAAGGTTGACCAGTTGCCCATTGCAACTAATCAAGTGGCTTCTTTAACCTCCTGGGGACCAAGGGCGTACCTGTCCTGTTCCCCCTCTATGACGTGGACTAAGGAGCTGTGTCTAATTCCAGACATCTCTGATTGCGGTGATGTCCAGCATTAACCCCTTAGACTCCACAATCAAAGTTGATTGCGGCGCCAAAAATAAAAATAAATAAAAAAAACAGTCCCGGCAGCTCAGTGTTTCTGTTCGGGACCACTGTGGTAAAACTGCGGTGTTCCAATTAGCTTAGCGGTCGGCTGGAGGGCCCTTACTTGCCTCCTCGCCGTCTGATCGGTGCCTCAATGCTCCAGGAAGCCTCAGCAGCCTGGAGCAATCGAGCACCGATAACACTGATCGATGCCCCATGGCATAACATTGAACAGTATATGCAATCCAAGGATGGGGACTATAAAATGGGGACTATAAAATGGTGTAAAAAAAAATAGTTAAAAATGTGAATAAACCACTTCCATAATAAAATTTTGATTTACCCTCCTTTTCCCATTTGAAAAATAAAATATGTGTCAGGATCCGGACTGGCGGCTGGTGAGGACACTGGAGGTGGATCCTCTGGACCAGAGAGGCGATGGCGCGGGTCGTACTGGGGGATAGGTGCTAAGTAGTTACTGGTGTTCACCAGAGCCCGCCGCAAAGCGGGATGAACTTGCTGCGGTGGTAACTACCAGGTCGTGTCCCTCAGTGGCGACTCGACCTCTCTGGCAGCTGAGACTGGCACGGTACACATGGACTAGACAGAGGTGAGGTCAGACGTAGCAGAAGGTCAGGGCAGGCGGCAAGGTTCGTAGTCAGGGGCAACAGCAGAAGATCTGGATACACAGGCAAGGGAACACACTAAACACTTTCTCAGGGCACAAGGCAACAAGATCCGGCAAGGACAGGAAGGGGAAGTGGGTTTTCATAGGAATGGAGGTGATTGAACTTGATTGGGCCAGGCACCAATTAGTGGTGCACTGGCCCTTTAAATTTCAGATAGTTGGCGCGCGCGTGCCCTAGAGAGCGGGGCCGCGCGCGCCGGGATGGGACAGAAGGGGGACGGGGCAGGTGAGCAGAACGGGATGCAACCCGCGGGCGCTCCAGGGGAGAAGCGGGACCCGGAGCGCTCGGTGTTACAATATGTAAACAAAAATAAACATATGTGGTATCGCCGCTTGCGTAAATGAACTATAAAAATATAATGTTAATTAAACCGCATGGTCAAGTACAAAGCTGCGTATTTTTGGTCACTTTCTATACCCTAAAAAAATGCATACCCTATAAAAATGTATGAAAGCGATCAAAGAGACCCTTCAAAACAAAAATGTTACTGATACAAACTACAGATCATGGCACAAAAACTGAGCCCTCACATCCCCGTATACAGAAAAATAAAAACATTATACAGGTCAGAAAATGAAAAAAACCTGTGGTCCTTAAGGAGATAATTTAACCCCTTAAAGGGGTACTCCGCCCCCAGACATCTTATCCCTTATACAAAGGACAGGGGATAAGATGTCTGATCACAGGGCTCTGTGCATAATGACGGGCGATACAGGGGCAAGAGCATCGTGACATCATGGCTCCGCCCCTCATAACGTCATGGCCCGAGCCCTTAATGCAAGTCTATGGTAGGGGGCGTCTAGGTAAGATGTCTAGGGACGGAGTACCCCTTTAGAGTCAATAGGCCTAACAAGAACACGTAGGACTGTACGTCAGCATGCCTTTTTGACATTTTGCTGATGAACAGCCCAGTGGAGACATGAAAACGTGGTGTGAATGCAGCCTTATTGAGGGAACACTGCCAAACAAAACTACATGTCTATGAAGTTCTTGTACAATGTTTTCACATGTATATTATTATTTTTTATTGCAGTCTGCCCTAGCATGGGCCAGAGCACCAGCCGCCTGCTTAAACTTAAATTGCCTCCTTATCCTTCTTCTAGTATGTCGGAATCTACTTTCATTTCTGCGTGGATCCAGTGCAGTAAGGCCATAGCAAAGCTAGTCTCCTAAAAGGGATATTTCAGTATAAAAAAGTATATGTTGCAGGGCCTGGGGATATATAATAGAATAGTAATCATTTCCTAATCTGGTTCCTCACAGCTCCTGTTACGGTTCATTTCAGTCACCCACTGCTTATCTCTTCTCTGTTGGTCTTAATGCGTACTTGTCATAACCTACAAAAAAAAACACAAAATTTATGTTACTCAGTACTTAATCATGTACATCTAATTTTTATGCCTTTATCACCTATATTTATCATTCTTTCATTATCTCACATTGTTAGAGAAATCCTCTCAGGGGAAGGGGGCGTATCCCTCCCATGTGATGGTGGGAGGTGATTGATGTGTCTGCTCATGCAGCCTTGTCCATGAATAATGTCTTGTCCATGACTCATGGACAAGCTGATGCTGCTGCAGGACTGGTTAGTGTCCCAGTAGGTATGGGGACCCTTAGTGGTGGGATTTTTAAGGGGCCGTTTTCATTCTTAAAGATTTAAACATTTTTAAACAACCATATTACAATAGGTCTTTCATTTTCATCAGTAATAATATATAAAGTTTTTGGATCTGACAGTGTCAATATAATTTTCAAATGTATGTTGTCTTGTTTCTACAGCTCCTATGCAGGCTGTGAGGCAAAGTCTGTGCCCAAAAAAACAACAACCAGTCCTTTAAGGGAATCTTTCCCCAGTATCACCCGCACTAACCTATCGGTATAGGCTTGTAATGCAGGAGACACTAATAACACTGTACTTACCATTCCTGGATTTGTGTGTCCATTCTAGCAATATTCCTGGTTTTATTAGTATGTTAATGAGGTGTCTTGGCACTCCCAGAGGGGGGAGGGACCCCGAGTGCACAGTAATGTTTGAGTTTGATCTTCATAGGAAATGCCCCCTTCTCTGTGCTGATCCTCCTATGCTACAGAATGGCGCTCTACTCCGAGGCTAGACCCCTTTTCTCTGCTGTGAAATCTCTCTCTTGTAAGCAGGCATGCCACTATGCCACATCAGATGTAGATAAACACACAGTTTAAACCATGCTACATTGTCGAATAGTCACATTTAAAAATCTGACAAAATCTTTGATTGTCTCCTCATAGTAAAACTAAGTACGTTTTTGAATATGTTCCCCTTGAAGGACATCTGCAGCATTACAAACAGGGCTCAAGTCCTGCAGGAACGCAAGGGAATGGAGTTCCTGCACTTTTCCATTAGCAAGAGTCCTGCCAGACTAGTCCTAGGGTGGAAATCTTGGGTGAGTTCCCTCACTTTTTTCCCCCCAGGATTTGACCCCTGGTTACAAACACTTATCTTGAGGATAGGGGATAAGTGTTTGATTGCGGGGGGTCCGAATGCTGGGGCCCCCGGCGATCTCCTGTACGGGGCCGCGGCTGTCCCATGTAGGGGGCGTGCCAGCCGCAGCATGACGTTGCGGCCGGCACGCCTCCTCCATACATCTCTATGGGAGAGGCGGGGAGGCAGCGTTCGTGCCTCCCCGTCTCCCCCATAGAGCTGTATGGGGACGAAGGAGACGGGGCGTCACCGTCTACCTCTAGGTCGACGCTACGCGCCTTAGCGCTCACCACTAGCGATTATGGCGGCGCCCCGTTAGGGAGATCGGGGGGGGTCCCAGCGGTCGGACCCCCCGCGATCAAACACTGATCCCCTATCCTGTGGATAGGGGATAAGTGTAATGCCACTGCAGTTGTCCTTTAATCTGCAGGTAAAATGGTCTTATAGGAGGCTTAAAATCTTAATCCTACCAATACTTATCAGCTGCTGACGTTGAGTTGTTCTTTTCTGTCTGACAACAGTGCTCTCTGCTGACGCCTCTGTCTGTCTCAGGAATTGGCTAGAGTAGGAGCAAATCCTCATAGCAAACCTCTCTTGTTCTGGACAGTTCCTGAGACAGACAGAGGTGTCAGTAGAGAGTACTGTTGTCAGACAGAAAAGAACAACTCAATTTCAGCAGCTGATAGGTACTGGTAGGATTAAGATTTTTTAATAGAAGTAATTTACAAATCTCTTTAACTTTCTGGAGCCAGCTAAATAAATTGTTTTTTTACCGGAATACCCCTTTAAGGACACAGCCTGTTTGAGTCTTAAGGACACAGCAAATTAAAAATTTTGCCCTTTTGTTTTTCTCCTCCTAGCCTATGATGAGACATAATTGTTTTATTTTTCCATCCACAAACCCATATGGTGGCTTGTTTTCTGTGCAACCAATTGTACTTGTAATTGTTTTATTTCAATTGTAACACATTTCAGGTTACCATAAATGTACAGTGCCACCAAAAAATATTATTTATGGAGAAAAATTTAAAAGAAAATCACAGTTTTGCTACTTTTTTCATTTTTATGAAGAGAACTTTACAGTAAAAATTACACATTGGCCTTGATTTACTAAGAGTGAAGTGTAGTTTTCTTTGTGGGTTTTAATTCCCAACAGGTATTTTTCCATGGTGTTAACTAAGGTTTCCCTACTTTTTACAGGTTTCCCCTACATTTTACACTTTTTACAACTGCTCTCAACTGTGGGGTTTTCCTCAGCCCAAATCCACCACATTTTCTGTGGAAACCTTAGTAAATATGTTGGATACCCCCCCCCCCCCTTTTTGATGGTCACGCCCCCTCTTCCCAGTGGCCACGCCCCCTTCGGGGAGCATGGCCACTGGAGAGAGGGGACGTGAACATCAAAAAGTGGGGGGTGTCCAACATATTTACTAAGGTTTCACAGAAACCTGACCAATTGGAGAGTTGGTCGGGTTTTTAAATTTTTTGGCACAAATTCTGGCGCAGACACAAATTCTGGCGCACAACCCTACAAAACAGGTCGTGTTTACAATAGTAAATGAGGGCCATTGTCTTTATTCTGTGAGTCAATATGATTAACAAAAGTAACATTTTTAAACAAAATAAGTATGTTTAAATTGTCATATTCTGACCCCTATAACTTTTTTTTTGCATATGCAGCTGTATGGCTGTGACCTGTAGTTTTTATGGGTACCACTTTTGCATATATGTGACTTTTTAATTAATTTATTCAATTTGTTCTGGGATGTGATTTACGCCATGGATAAATAGCTTGGACATTTCTGTCGATACAAGATATGTGTTTTTTTTTTTTTTTTTTCTTAATTTAAAAAAAAGGAAAAATTGGGTTATTTTCATTTTATTAGGGGAGGGGCTTATTTATATTTAAACATTTTTTAATATAATATTTTAGTTAAACTTTTTAGGTTTCCATAGAAGATTTTTATATGCAATCATTAGATTGCTAACACTGAATTATGCTATGCTATTACATAGCATTACTCAGTTTTATTGGCGATCTCCTGATAGAGCCTGGCTCAGTAGGAACCAGATAAGAGGAGGGTCCAAAATGGGCCTTAAGGGGATAAGTTGAAATTACAGAGTCTATTTAAAGTGTGTCTGTGTCAGAACCGATATGGTTAAAAGGTTCTGACAGGTTTTTTGTTGGTTTTTGTTAGGCTTAGCTGTCTGGCTAGTCAGCTGACCTTTTGATGAGAGCCCCTGTGGGGTTGTTTGCTCTGATTCAATGCCTGTGAAAGGGTCCAACTTCAGTAGCTAGTGATTTATCCCTGTTTATTCTTGTTTACCCGGCTTTGACTTTTTGCTTGTCTTCTCGACTTCTCTTTGGTATTAGCGATTTTGTACTCTGACAACTCCTGGCTTTTTGATGTGAATAGTGGACATTGACTTATTGTGTGAGTGTGTTAGTTTTGCTTTGTTAGTCTGTCTGTTTCCTACTGTTCCTTGACCTTAATCTGTATTATTGTATTTTATTATTTTGACAATTACATCCCTCATTTGTCTAGGGGGGCACTGACACCGTAGTTATGAACCCGTCGCCTAGGGCGGGTACGTAAATAGGCAGGGATAGGGGAGTGGGTGATAATAGTGTGCACTCCTTCCCTGCCCATATGTGACATTTTCACAGGCCACATATCTTAATTTGCTAATATGGAAGCAAATATGGCTTTAGCAGAGAAAATGCAGGGATTAACACATTTAGTACAGTCCCTTGCTGAAAGGGTTCAGACTCAGGAAACAGCTAATACTCAGTCAGTGGTCAGTCCTCCAGCTGTTTCGAGTGAACCAAAAATTTATCTTCCTGACCGCTTTTCAGGTGACCGAAAGAGATTTGTTTTGTTCAGGGAGAGTTGTAAGCTGTATTTTCGCATAAGACCACAGTCTACACAGAGGTTCAGAGAGTAGGACTTGTATTGTCAATTCTGCAAGGGGATCCCCAGGAATGGGTATTCTCTTTACCTCCCTCTGCTCCTGAATTAAGTTCTGTGGATGATTTTTTTTCTGCTATGGGTCTTCTTTATGATGAACCTGACCGATCAGCCTTTGCAGAGTCTCAGCTGGTTAATCTGAAGCAGGAGCAAAGAATGGCTGAGGAGTACTGTGCTGATTTTTGGAAATGGTGTACTGCGTCTGGGTGGAATGATCCAGGCCGTAGGTGTCAGTTCAGACTAGGTTTATCTGTATAAGGTGTCCTGGTGAACAGGACATGACTTTAGCAGTACGTCTTGACAGACGTTTGAGAGAGAGAAGTCGTGAACGGTCCGTTTCTTCGGTCTCTCACTCTCCTTCCTCCATGTTGTCCTCTTTAGCTACCTCTCATGTCCCTTCTGTGGAACCCATGCAGATAAGGAGATTGTCCTCCCAGGAGAGAAGATCCATGCAGAGGAAAATCGACTTGTGCTTCTTTTGTGGAGAGAAGGGACATCAGATCCAGAATTGCGCCAAATGGCAGCAGCCGGGAAATGCCAGCGCCCAATTGACAATCGAGGAGGTCATTTGGGCGCACAAGTATCTCCGAAATTGTCTTCTAAACTTTTGTTGCCAGTTCAAATATTTTTTCTTGGGGTATGGCCTGCATGCTGGATTGAGCAGACGTGCGAGCCGAAGCTCCCACTCCCTCAGCCTAATATACCCTGCTTTTCATCACCCTGAGGGTCTGCAAAACAACTGGCCCTACCTGGGAGTTCTCCTGGAGGTGGAATGCCTGCAGTGGAGTGCTTGTTTCCCCTGAGGTGGCACACGGAAGTCCAAGATCGCAGGCAGTGGTGGTCCTGAAGCGCTGGGAGCTGACAACCCACGGGTGTGGTACTGCAGGAGGCGCCGGTGTACGGAGATGCTGTGAGGGAAGAAGCACAGGTGTCTGGAGGCTCTGTACAGGGTCTGGGAGGTTGCCACCATTGCTGCCTTTCGTGGGTGGGGCTTATTTGGTTACCTAGTCAGCTCTCACTGGAGGGTCTGTGAGGCGCGCTGCGCTCATCCTGCCTGCTGCCCTGTAGTCTACACCTGCTGGAGCTGCATACCAGTCTCGCTCCTGCTATAGGCTGTTGAGAGGGGATACTGCTGGCCCCTTCTGGTACATCTCGGAGGGGGTGAACTCCTGGCCCCAGCCTTGGACTCTGCTCTATACTTGTGGGTGTGCTGAGGACCCTGTCCTGCTGTGCCCTGCTGGAACTCCATGGTGCTGTAGTTGCTGTGCTGCTGATGCTGTGCTGTTGCCCTGCTCTAAAGCCCTGAACTGTGAGTCTTGCTTCGTATTGGGTTTCATCTTCTGATAGTTGTTTCCGGTGTAATGTTCATAGAGGTTCACTTCTGCATGCTGTGTGGGACTGCACATGTGTGGTTCCCTTCTAGGTAAGTGTTGCAATTTTTGACTGATCATCTGTAGTTTCCGTATGTTTATGCCCCGGAAATGTGTCTCCTGGGTGTAATAAATGGGCTGGTGTCTAGTTCGCATAGGCGTCTCTTGGTACGTTTTTTTCTTTTCTGTGCTCGTAAACTGATCATTATGGCTTGGAAGGACACTACTACTCCTCCTCTCTCCTGCTGGGTGGCTTTGGTTAACAAATATGTCCCTCTGTATCGGGCCATATATATAAGTCATGGTTGTCCCAACAAGTTTGATAAAGTTTGGATGCCCTGGTTGCTTTTGGAGGCCTCAGCTGATCCCCCAGTTCGGTCCGGGTCACAGACTTAGCAGGCCTATTATCTACTGTTGTCATGGAGGGGTAGGTGCTGGGAGTGCCCAGGGTTGTGTGTCTGCGTGTTTGGTCGCAGTGTTATGTGACTGACTTGCGACAATCTATTATACTGTCCTTGTTTTCCTGTATCCCTATTCACCTGTACCCGTCCCTTGTTTTTGCATTCTGGTCGCTCCTGTGGGGCTCCTAGTTGTATTGTTTTGTTTTCTTGTGAAAATTGCATAAATAAAACTACAAAAAATATATTTTTTTTCTTGGAAAAAAAAAAGTATTTGGTAAAGCATTTGTTAATTCTGGTTCTGCTGCTAATTTTGTTGATCTGAAGTTTATTATAAATGTTTTTAAATCAACTGATGCCAGAAACTTAAACACATTTGTAAATTACTTCTATTAAAAATTCCTAATCCTTCCAGTACTTATTAGTTGCTGAATACTATAGAGGAAATTATTTTCTTTTTGGAACACAGAGCTCTCTGCTGACATCACGAGCACAGTGCTCTCTGCTGACATCTCTGTCCATTTTAATAACTGTGCAGAGTAGGAAGAAAAACCCATGGCAAACATATGCTGCTCTGGACAGTTCCTAAAATGGACAGAGATGTCAGCAGAGAGCACTGTGCTTGTGATGTCAGCAGAGAGCACTGTGTTTCAAAAAGAAAATAATTTCCTCTGTAGTATTCAGCAGCTAATAAGTACTGGAAGGATTAAGATTTTTTTAATTGAAGTAAATTACAAATCTGTTTAACTTTCTGGCACCAGTTGATTAAAAAAAAAAAAAAAGTTTTCCACCAGGGTACCCCTTTAACCCCTTAAGGACCAGGCCATTTTACACCTTAAGGACCGGAGCGTTTTTTGCAATTCCGACCACTGTCACTTTAAACATTAATAACTCTGGAATGCTTTTAGTTATCATTCTGATTCCGAGATTGTTTTTTCATGACATGTTCTACTTTAACTTAGTGGTAAAATTTTATGGTAACTTGCATCCTTTCTTGGTGAAAAATCCCAAAATTTGATGAAAAAAATGAAAATTTTGCATTTTTCTAACTTTGAAGCTCTCTGCTTGTAAGGAAAATGGATATTCAAAATACATTTTTTTTGGGTTCACATATACAATATGTCTACTTTTTCGAGTTTTTACTTTTGGAAGACACCAGAGGGCTTCAAAGTTCAGCAGCAATTTTGAAATTTTTCACAAAATTTTCAAACTCACTATTTTTCAGGGACCAGTTCAGTTTTGAAGTGGATTTGAAGGGTCTTCATATTAGAAATACCCCATAAAAGTAAGTGTATTAACCCTTTAGGTGTTTCACAGGAATAGCAGCAAAGTGAAGGAGAAAATTCAAAATCTTCATTTTTTACACTCGCATGTTCTTGTAGACCCAATTTTTGAATTTTTGCAAGGGGTAAAAAGGAGAAATTTTTTACTTGTATTTGAAACCCAATTTCTCTCGAGTAAGCACATACCTCATATGTCTATGTTAATTGTTTAGCAGGCGCAGTAGAGGGCTCAGAAGGAAAGGAGCGACAAATGATTTTTGGGGGGCATGCCGCATTTAGGAAGCCCCTATGGTGCCAGGACAGCAAAAAAAAAACACATGGCATACCATTTTGGAAACTAGACCCCTCAGGGAACGTAACAAGGGGTAAAGTGAACCTTAATACCCCACAGGTGTTTCACGACTTTTGCATATGTAAAAAAAAGTAAATTTTTTTTTACCTAAAATGCTTGGTTTCCCAAAAATTTTACATTTTTAAAAAGTGTAATAGCAGAAAATACCCCCCAAAATTTGAAACCCAATTTCTCCCGATTCAGAAAACACCCCATATGGGGGTGAAAAGTGCTCTGCTGGCGCACTACAGGTCTCAGAAGAGAAGGAGTCACATTTGGCTTTTTGAAAGCAAATTTTGCTCTGGGGGCATGCCGCATTTAGGAAGCCCCTATGGTGCCAGAACAGCAAAAAAAAAACACATGGCATACCATTTTGGAAACTAGACCCCTCGGGGAACGTAACAAGGGGTAATGTGAACCTTAATACCCTACAGGTGTTTCACGACTTTTGCATATGTAAAAAAATATATATTTTTTTTTACCTAAAATGCTTGGTTTCCCAAAATTTTTACAATTTTAAAAAGGGTAATAGCAGAAAATACCCCCCCAAATTTGAAGCCCAATTTCTCCCGATTCAGAAAACACCCCATATGGGGGTGAAAAGTGCTCTGCTGGCGCACTACAGGTCTCAGAAGAGGAGTCGCATTTGGCTTTTTGAAAGCAAATTTTGCTCTGGGGGCATGCCGCATTTAGGAAGCCCCTATGGTGCCAGGACAGCAAAAAAAAAAAAACACATGGCATACCATTTTGGAAACTAGACCCCTCGGGGAACGTAACAAGGGGTAATTTGATCCTTAATACCCTACAGGTGTTTCACGACTTTTGCATATGTAAAAAAATATATTTTTTTTTAACCTAAAATGCTTGTTTTCCCAAAAATTTTACATTTTTTAAAAGGGTAATAGCAGAAAATACCCCCCAAAATTTGTTAGGCAATTTCTCCTGAGTACGGCGATACCCCATATGTGACCCTAAACTGTTGCCTTGAAATACGACAGGGCTCCAAAGTGAGAGCGCCATGCGCATTTGAGGCCTAAATTAGGGACTTGCATAGGGGTGGACATAGGGGTATTCTACGCCAGTGATTCCCAAACAGGGTGCCTCCAGCTGTTGTAAAACTCCCAGCATGCCTAGACAGTCAACGGCTATCTGGCAATACTGGGAGTAGTTGTTTTGCAACAGCTGGAGGCTCCGTTTTGGAAACAGTGGCGTACCAGATGTTTTTCATTTCTATTGGGGAGGGGGGTTGTATAGGGGTATGTGTATATGTAGTGTTTTTTTACTTTTTATTTTATTTTGTGTTAGTGTAGTGTAGTGTTTTTAGGGTACAGTCGCACGTGCGGGGGTTCACAGTAGTTTCTCGCTGGCAGTTTGAGCTGCGGCAGAAATTTTGCCGCACCTCAAACTTGCAGCCGGATACTTACTGTAATCCTCCGCCCATGTGAGTGTACCCTGTACATTCACATTGGGGGGGGGGGCATCCAGCTGTTGCAAAACTACAACTCCCAGCATGTACGGTCTATCAGTGCATGCTGGGAGTTGTAGTTTTGCAACAGCTGGAGGCACACTGGTTGTGAAACACAGAGTTTGGTAACAAACTCAGTGTTTTGCAACCAGTGTGCCTTCAGCTGTTGCAAAAGCTACAACCCCCAGCATGTACGGACAGCGGAAGGGCATGCTGGGTCTTGTAGTTATGCAACAGCTGGAGGCATACTACTTTGGCTGGTGATGCTGGGGATTGTAGTTATGCAACAGCTGGAGACACACTGGTTTGCTACTTAACTCAGTGTGTCTTCAGCTGTTGCAAAACTACAACTCTCAGCAGTCCCCGACAGCCAACGGGCATGCTGAGAGTTGTAGTTATGCAACCACCAGATGCACCACTACAACTCCCAGCATGCACTTTAGCTGATTGTGCAAGCTGGGAGTTATAGTTATACAACAGCTGAAGGTACACTTTTCCATAGAAAGAATGTGCCTCCAGCTGTTGCAAAACTACAAGTCCCAGCATGCCCATAAGGGAATGCTGGGAGTTGTGGTGGTCTGCCTCCTGCTGTTGCATAACTACAGCTCCCAGCATGCCCTTTTTGCATGCTGGGAGCTGTTGCTAAGCAACAGCAGGAGGCTGTCACTCACCTCCAACGATCCAAGCCGCGAAGGTCAGTCCCTCGTCGTCGCTGCCACCGCTGCTCCTGGGGCCCCGATCCCAGCAGGGACACCGGGGATCGGGGTCCCCAGCACCCGGGGTGCACGTCCTGCACCCGCTCACGTCCTCCGGAAGAGGGGCGGAGCGGGTTGCGAGAGTGACACCCGCAGCAGGCGCCCTGATTGGTCGGCCGGTAATCCGGCCGACGAATCAGGGTGATCGTGAGGTGGCACCAGTGCCACCTCACCCCTGCTGGCTATGGCTGTTCGGGGCCGTCTCTGACGGCCCCGATCAGCCAATAATTCCGGGTCACCAGGTCACTGGAGACCTGATTGACCCGGAATCCGCCGCAGATCGCTGGACTGAATTGTCCAGCGATCTGCGGCCATCGCCGACATGGGGGGTCATCATGACCCCCCTAGGCGATATGCCCCGATGCCTGCTGAACGATTTCAGCAGGCATCAGGCACCGGCTCCGCTCCAGATGGTTGTGGGGGGCCGGTAAAACACATGACGTTCTCATACGTCATGTGTCCTTAAGGACTCGGAAATGGAGACGTATGAGAACGTCATGTGTCCTTAAGGGGTTAAGTCTTTGAATTTACCCTTGAAATTGTAGGAAAGTCCCATCCCCATTGCTGGAGTGGATTATACACCCTTGTCAGGGGGTTGTGTCTGTTCTCCCACTCCAGAGGTGGGATTACTGATGGGTTCTCTGCATTTTGAAAAAATTAAATTTTTTATTCTGGAAAATTTGTTGGTAAAGGTGATTTTGGGATTACCTTGGTTATGAAAACATAAACCTGTCTTTAATTGGTCCTCTGGGGAACTCATCAAGTGGGGGTCCGAATGTATAAATAAATTAATTCTTACATGCGTTGCAATTCTCAGTGTGGCCCAAAGTAATCTACCCCAATTTATTTCTGATTTTTGTGAAATTTTTTCTCTGCTTTGCCCCCACACTGAGATTATGACTGTGCTATTGAACTTGTACCTGATGCCAAATATAAGGGGCAAATTTATAATTTGTCTGGTCCTGAAAGAGAAGCTATGAAGGATTATATTCAGTCAAGTTTGAAAAAGGGTCATATTCATCCTTCTGTATATCCTATGGGAGCAGGGTTCTTCTTTGTGGCAAATAAGGACGGAGGGCTAAGGCCTTGTGTTGATTATCGGGGACAGAACAAGATTAGAGTCAAAAATCAATATCCATTGCCTCTAATTCCAGATTTGTTTAATCAAATACAGGGGGCATGTGGGTTTTCTAAACTTGACCTTCAAGGGGCTTATAACTTGATCAGAATAAAAGAAGATGATAAATGGAAAACTGCTTTTAACACCCCTGAGGGTCATTTTGAGTATCTGGTAATGCCTTTTGGTCTCAGTAATTCACCAGCAGTTTTTCTGAAATTGGTCAACGTTATTTTTTGTGAATTTTTGAGATTTTCTCTCAAGATTGGTCATCTCAAGTGTACCATGTACGTTCTGTTCTTCAGGCACTGCGTCAAAACAAATTGTTTGTAAAACAGGAGAAGTGTGTCTTTGGTGTCAAAGGACAGGACATTTCCTGAGAACGTTAAGGCTGTTTCTGACTGGGTGTGTCCTACTTCTTTAACCCCTTAATGACCACGAACGTAAATGTACGTCCTGGTTTGGCGTCCTGTGTATGACCGCGAGCATCGGAAGGGTGCTTGCGTCATACACGGCAGGTTCCGGCTGCTAGCAGCAGCCGGGGACCTGCCCGTAAAGGACGACATCCGCGATCCCGCGAATTTCCGCCATTAACCCCTCCGATGCCGTGATCAATACAGATCACGGCATCTGCGGCATTGCGGCACTTTGATTGGATGATCGGATCGCCGCAGCGCTGCCACGGGAATCCGATCATCCAGCATGACAGCTGGAGGTCCCCTTACCTAGCTCCGGCCGTCTCCCGGGGTCTTCTGCTCTTGTCTGCAATTGAGCAGACGAGAGGAGAAGATCACCGATAATACTGAGCAGTGCTGTGTCCTATACATAGCACTGCACAGTATTAGCAATCAAAGGATTGCTATAGAAAGTCCCCCATGGGGACATGAAAAGTGTAAAAAAAAAAGTTGAAAAATATAAAAATAAAAAGTAAAAAAAAAACATATAACGTATAACATATTTGGTATTTGGTACAGATGACGGCGCAAAAAATTAGCCCTCATACCGCATTATAGACGGAAAAATGAAAAAGTTATAAGTGGTCAAAATAGGGCGATTTTAGATTACTGATTTTGTACAAAAAGTTTTAGAATAAAGAACACGTCATTTTCACCGTAAAGTGTACAGTGTGAAAACAAAACCCTCCAAAATGTGCAAAATTTTGGTTTTCATTTAAATTTCCTCCATAAAAATTTTTTTTGGGTTCGCCGTACATTTTATGGTAAAATGAGAGGTTTCATTACAAAGTACAATTGGTCACGCAAAAGACAAGCCCTTATATGGGTCTGTAGATGGAAAAATAAAAGAGTTATGGATTTTAGAAGATGAGGAGGAAAAAACGAAAACGCTAAAATAAAATTGGCCTGGTCCTTAAGGTGAAAATGGGCTTGGTCATTAAGGGGTTAAAGGTACTACAATGGTTTTTGGGCTTTGCAAACTACTACAGAAAATGTATTAAAAACATTTTTATTGCCGCAAAATCATTGACAGATTTGACACATAAAGGGGCAGATCTGGTTAACTGGTCTCTGGAGGCGGAGGCAGTTTTTGAACATCTTAACATGCTTCATCTCTGCTCCAATTTTAGTTCAACCAGATCAGACCAAACCTTTTATTGTTGAAGTTGATGCTTCTGAAGTTGGTGCTGGAGAAGTTTTGTCACAGGGAACTGATTCTTTGACTAAGTTACATCCTTGTACCTTTTTCTCTCTAAATTTTCCACAACTGAACAAAATTATGACGTAGGAAATAGAGGGCTTTTGGCAATCAAGTGGGCTTTTGAAGAATGGAGACATTTTCTTGAGGGGGCAGTTCATCAGGTTACAGTAAACACTGACCATAAAAATGTAACCTTCCTTGAATCTGCCAAATGTCACAATCCTCGTAAAGCCCATTGGGCCTTGTTCATTACTTGGTTTGATTTTGTTATTACTTACCTTACTAAGAATGTGACAGTCTGTTATCAAGATGAAAAGAAAAGCTGCTGGCTTACTTGTTACGTGTTTGGGATCATGTTCTGTGGAGATCTGTTCCCCTGCACAAGCAATAGACAAGTGTATTGCAACACCCTGCTTAAAGGGGTTATCCACCATAAGGAGATTTTAGTACGTACCTGCCAGACAGTAATAGACATGCTTAGGAAGGATCTGTGCTTGTCTTGTGGCTAAATGGCTTTGTTGTGAGATTACCATAATGCTGTGGCTATCTTTTTGTGAACTGGCTATTTCCTGTTGGAGTTTCCTTCTTTAACTACAAATCCCATAGTTCCTTGTTTGTAAGTTGGAGTCACTTTCCTCCCCCTCCCACATCAGCCATCCCACCCAATGAAACACAAATTAGCTGCATCCCATTCAAAAGACCAGTGCTTTCTTACCAGGGTACTTTCAGCTGGTGCAAAAATACAATTTGCTGCAGAATGATTTCTCTCCCACCCAGCAGTCGCTCCACTCATTGAAGCAGGACAGGCTCCCAGTCATTAACTGACTAATGATGAAGTGTCTCGGCCACACTACAACCTGGGGAAATCTGAAACAATAGAGAAGAACATCCACAACAGTACCCCACCCTGTCTCACTTCATCTTCACATAGGTTGATGTTATCTCCACATCAACCAATGTACTTGTACACAGATTGACTTCACCTTATAATGCAACACCTACAAGTTGCTCTTTCACTGTACGTAGGAGGTGGGGAAAAAAACTATTTCCATGAACAAGTTGGACTAACCTCTTGCTCTAACTTTATGTCCACTAACTTCATAGGATTGGAACACGCGAGACACATTCAAGACCAAAGGGAAGTCAATCTTTTGCCTTTCTCTTGCTCCCCTTCAGCATTGTAGTCTCACACAGTCCATATTGACCAAGCTATGGCTAGCCACATGGCTGAAGTCTTACATAGCCCACATGGTTCTAGATTTGGCATCCCACAGCTATGGCTCCTAAAGGGATGAAGTCCTACACAGTCTCTCAGAGATGGTCCCTCACAATGCATATAGAGGATTTTCCAGGATGCAATTTTAGTTTAGTTTTAAACCTTCTTGACCCCTTAAAAAATAATTGCCTCACAGGAAATTTCCTTTAAGTCTCACAAAGCCTACCTAATCTTCCAGACACTCCCCTAAGCCTGCTCTCTCCATGACTACAATCTGGCCTTCCTGTGTGGCACTTCTCAACCTCTGAGCCACTGCCCAGACTTCAGGAGACCCACTGCACTGTTTCCACTCTGGTGCACTGTCACTTTCCTGCCCACAATTACACCCTTCAGTGAGCAAGTTCAGGCCAACAACAGGTTCCCAGTATTGTTTCACAGTTTTCCAGTCCCCACAAAGCACACAACTATGCTATCCCAAGTCCATATTGATATGGTACCTCCTCTTGAAAGACAGTAGCCAGGAATAATTCCTCCTGTGGTGTGGCACTGCTGCCTACCACAGACTGCCAGTCCATAAGATGCTCAAACAGTTTGTGGTATAATATAGCACTGTACAAGACAATATATACATAACAATCACAGTATTTATAGCAATAGCAATGTGCCACCAATAATCATTTTCTTAAAGGTATATACATATACCTACCAGTATCTTTTATGATGTTAATACCCCTTATAATAAGGACTTTTTTTTTAATTCAGGGGTAACCTGTAGGCAGTTTGGGCAGGGATACATTATCATCAGAGAAATTATATTATTTCTGCACAGTTACAATGTGGTAAATCCTGCTGGAGTGTGTGACAGTCAGTATAAAGGAAAATATTTTATTTTGTTGGACAGAATAAGTACAAACAAAAACAAATTATTTATTATGTAATACTGTATACATGACAATATAGAGCGTGTTAAATCCTATAGTCATACAGTTGATTATTTAAATATACTAACAAAAACATACGATATAATGAAAGTAATATCCTTGTGAACTGCAGATTTGGAGTGTCCGGCTTTTGGTGATTGATAGAGCTGCTTCCTAATCATAAGGCAACAAACCGTATAAAAAGGGAAGCATAACCTATTATTCCCATCAGAATTTTTTTAGTAAAGTTGTGTGTTGCAGAGGGATAGCCTGGGACGGGTAAGGCACAATTATCAATCTACTCACTGGGTCATATATTCTCACAACCAACCGACTGTGATGGAAAGGCGCACATATCGAGTCTGTCTCATAATTGTGTTGGGTTTCCTTATGTGACTGGAAATTAGGTTTCTGAGGGTAGGATCATGCTGACCTAATGGCTTCACAAAGAAATCAGATAAGTAAAGCATGTTCTCTAGGAAGAAATAGTCAGGAGGAGCCGCTGCATAATTTAACTCTTTCACCATTCTAAACCTCACGTTTGAACAAAGAAACATATGAGAGAACGGCATCTCATATTCTGCACCTTTGCTTTTTTTGCACGCTGCTCTTGCTGCGCTCTTGAATGTAATTTTGCCCATTCTGTCCCCAGTTTGTTGCCTAAGGCCACTGGCATTGTGAGTGTTTGTCATTTATACCAACTGGGCTCCTCGATGAGAGTCTGACCCAGCCACTCATCTGTCAGCACTGTCTCATTCCTTTTATTTACATCTGTCTTTAGCATTCTAATTATCTACTTTATTACTTTAGCCTGGAGGAATACCGTAAAAAACAACTGATATGAAGAGGATCCTACTAACAATAAAACTGCCTAAAATCTCCACTGCATATTATCCACAGCACTTGAGAATATTTGTGCTGCTAGATGACCTCAATATGTCCTTAAATTGATCCTGTTTTAACTTTACCAATATTCTAGAATCAACTTCATATACTATGCAAATCACTAGCTGCATGTAAATATTTTAACTCATTCTTATGCTGCAGTAATTTACTAATGAACGTTCTTAGTACACGATACAATACTTGCCTTCAGAGTTTTTTTTATCTGTGCCTTAACGCACTCTGCTTTATACAAACAAAACATTGTAATGTAAATTTTGTCCTGTGTAATGTTCTGTGGTTTCGCTGAAAGTGTAACCAAATTTCATTTTTTTCCTGTTATATTAAACATAGCTTTCTCGTACTTTGTGGACTGTTATTATGCCTTTATTCCTTGTTCAGTCTGCAAATTTTGTCTCTTATGTTATATTGTTATATTAAAAATAAGCCAAAAAAAAGTTTATTCTAATCATACCAAGATCATTGTTTATAAAGGTTTAGATGTTATAACTTTTTATCATTTTCTTTAATGAAACTGGAATGTGCATTCTCTGTTTACAATTTAATTTGAGTTTAGATTTATGCTACAAAATATATAGCTGAATATCAACTAAAATTTCCTTATTCTGTATACATCTTTGTCTCTAAGCAAATCATCTTCTTCCTTTACTTTTGCTTTCTTTTGTATAAAAATATATATTTTATGTTTACTATTTTATATTAGAAATAACAATAATATGAATTATAATTATCTAAGTTTATAGCCAATGTATATAAATACTCTTTCAAATAGGTGGGTTATGTCCTCTTAGCCACACCCCTAGATACATAAAATCAACCATGCCATTGCATAATCTTTATTGACAAACATTGGAAGCAATAGCAGAGTTGTAATAAATACCCCATTGACTTTTAATGTGACATTATTATAGGATTTCCTTTTTTAGCAAGTCTGTCTATCATATGTAAACCAAAACGGACTGGCCAGTTTATTAGGTTGCTAGATTGCTTGTTAACACAAATAGCTAATCAGCCAATCACTTGGCATTAGTGCATTGGGCATTTAGACGTGGTCAGGACAACTCGCTAAAGTTCAAAGCATGAGAAAGAAAAGGGATTTAGGTGACTTTGATGTGGCATGGTTGTTGGTTCCATGTTAGAGGTCAGAGAATAATGGGCAGACTGGTTTGAGATGATAGAAAGGCAACAGTAACTCAAATAGCCACTCGTTGCAACCAAGGTATACAGAATTCCATCTCTGAATGCACAAAATGTTAAGACCACACCGGGTGCCACTTCTGTCAGAACAGGACATTAAGGCTGCAATTCACAAAGACTTACCAAAATAAGACAATGGAAGACAGAAAGAACATTGCCTGCTCTGAGGAGTTTTGATTTCAGATGCTACAATCAGATGGCAGGGTCAGAATTTGGCATTAACAACATGAAAGCATGAAATGTTGTATCAATAGTTCAGGCTGCTGGTGGTGGAATAGTATGGGGACATTTTATTGGCACCTTGGGTCCCTTAGTACGAATTGAACATCATTTAAATGCGAAAGGTTAACAGTCTTGCCAATGTCCATGTGAATCCCTTCATGACCACAGTGGGCCCACCTTCTGATGACTTCTTCCATGTCCCAAAGCTCATATCACTGGCTTCTTGAACATGACCATGAATGAGTTCACTGTCCTCCAATGGCCTTCACAATCACCAGATCTGAATCCAATAGAGCACCTTTGGGACAAGGTGGAACAAGCAATTTGCCCCATAGATGTGTAGACAAATCTGCAGAAACTGTGTGATACCCTCATATGGACTAAAATCTCTGAGGAATGTTCCTAGCACTTAGTAGAAAAAAAGGGTGTCCAACCTGGTACTACAAGGTGTACATGATAAAGTGGCAGTGAGTGTAAGTACATGTAATCATTTCATCTGCAGATCACCAGGCCACACAATTTCACAAAATGGAACAGCAAGGGTTTACTTCCATAGAGACAGACCAGGTAGCTGCTATAGGACCTGGTCCTAGTTGGTCCATTCCTTTTGCTACTGGTAATAAACTGTACAGGACTCCTTTCCCAAGAGATATGCTTTGTCAGCAAATAAAGGTATGGATTTATTGATTTTAGAGTCATGGGGCCAAAGGGGCCAAAACCTGTTTCCATAAACAAAGGTCCATTTAAAGGGGTACTCCACCCCTAGACATCTTATCCCCTATCCATTCTACCCTGCCGCATTCTACCCTGCCGCACCCACCTGTAACGGCTTCCAGAACCGCTGGAAGCCCTCAGGCTAATACAATCCCGACCACGGGGACGTAAGATTGTGACATCACGACTCCGCCCCCATGTGACGTCACACCCGCCCCCTCAATGCAAGTCTATGGGAGGGGGCGTGACAGATTTCAATTTCACATCCCAAACAGCTTACAGGACAGCTGGAGGGTCCCTACCTTCCTCCATGCTGTCCGATCGCCGACTGACTGCTCAGTGCCTGAGATCCAGGCATGAGCAGTCAAGCAGCAGAATCATTGATCAATTGTTTCCTATGAGAAACTATTACACAATGTAAAAGATCAGTGTGTGCAGTGTTATAGCCCCCTATGCGAGCTATAACATTGCTTAAAAAAGTGAAAAAAAGTGAATAAAGATCATTTAACCCCTTCCCTAATAAAAGTTTGAATCACCCCCCTTTTCCCAATTTAAAAAAAAACTGTGTAAATAAAAATAAACATATATGGTATCGCCGTGTGTGGAAATGTCCGAGTTATAAAAATATATCATTAATTAAACCACACAGTAAATGGCGTACGCGCAAAAAAATTCCAAAGTCCAAAATAGCGTATTTTTGGTCACTTTCTATATCATAAAAAAACAAATAAAAGTGATCAAAAAGTCCGATCAATACATGAATGGTACCGCTAAAAATGAGCCCTCATACCGTTCCGTAAGCAGAAAAATAAAAAAGTTATAGGGGTCAGAAGATGACAATTTTAAACGTATACATTTTCCTGCATGTAGTTATGATTTTTTCCAGAAGTACAACAAAATGAAACCTATATAAGTAGGGTATCATTTTAATCATATGGACCTACAGAATAAAGATAAGGTGTCATTTTTACCGAAAAATTTACTGCGTAGAAACGGAAGCCCCCAAATTTACAAAATGGCATTTTTTCTTCAATTTTGTCGCACAATGATTTTTTTTTCCGTTTTGCCGTAGGTTTTTGGGTAAAATGACTGATGTCATTACAAAGTAGAATTGGTGGTGCAAAGAATAAGCCATAATATGGATTTTTAGCTGCAAAATTGAAAGGGTTATGATTTTTAAAAGGTAAGGAAGAAAAAACGAAAGTGCAAAAACTGGAAAACCCTCCGTCCCCAAGGGGTTAAATAGAAGTAATTTACAAATCTGTTTAACTTTCTGGCACCATTTTTTCCTCCTCACATTTTAAAAGCCATAACTCTTTTATCTTTCTAGCCATATGAGGGCTTGTTTTTTGCAGGAATAAATGTACTTTGTAATGACACCTTCATTTTCCATAAAGACCCTGTGACATCAACATAAAAACTATCTGTCAGGTATTAGAAAAAAAAAATAAGCTTCTTAAAAAAAAAAAAATATATATATATATATATATATATATATATCTTTTTTTAAGAAGCATATTCCCCTACCCAGAATGCTTGCGGAGTGCTTAATGGCCTTCTGAAGCTCTGTTACACCAGGAGTGGTGGCCTCACCCTGAGGTAAATACTCGTCCCCTTTAGCTGCTCTCAGGCCTCTTACCTCAGCCAAGCCAGATCACCCTGCTCTGTACTGACGAGTGGCAAAAACCACAAAACAGCTGTCTGCAGATGGTGAAAACTTTCTTTTGGGGAGTAGTCTGCTTGGCATAAAATCCCGATCAGCTTTTTATGTTCCTTAACAGGAGCTAAGCTGATACTAGGGAACATTACCTGAAAAGGTGATGTAATGAGCTGCTTTGCATATTCCCCTATATATATATATATATATATATATATATATATATATATATATATATTGGGGGTGGGGAGGATATTTTTTACAAAGTTTAGTCGAACTGGCATGCTATTAAAGTTTAGTCGAACTGGCATGCTATTGTCAGGTCAGTATGCTTACAACAAAACCCAATTTATATACTTCTTTTTAATGTGCCTTTTTTAATGAGTAATCTTAAAACTGACCTGTTTTGACCCTTATAACTTCTTTTTTTTTCAGCCTATAACGCAGTTTGGGGGGAGGGTAAATTTTTGTCTGTAGTTTTTATAAGTACCTATTAAGCTTAAATCTGACTTTTTAATTGTGTTTTTTATTTTCTGGGATTTTTTGTCTGTTCACTGTGCGGTATTAAAGGAAATCGGAAACCGTGCGACGTCACACCACCCCCAATGCAAGTCTTAGGGATGGGGGGCGTGACGCCCCCTTCCACAGACTTGCATTGTAGGGGTGGGGAGTGACATGACACGGGGGCGGAGTTGTGACATCACGATACTCCGGCCCCGTAGTCGTGATGCAGCATCTAATAAATCAGTTTAATATTAGTGCATAACATTGATCTGTATTTGGTATCACTATGTGCAGAAGTGTCCAAATGATTAAAATATAACATTATTGATAACACAAAAGGAACAGCCAGAAAATCCCATAAAAAATGTATAAAACCCAATCAAAAAGTCAGTTTAATATTAGTGCTGTAGTCGTGATGCGGGATCTAATAAATCAGTTTAATATTAGATACTGCATCACGATTACGGGGCCGGAGTATTGTGATGTCCCGACTCCGCCCCCGTGTGACGTCGTGCCCCACCCCCACAATGCAAATCTATGGGAGGGGGCGTGACAGCCGTCATGCCCCCTCCCATAGACTTGCATTGTGGGGGTGGGGCGTGATGTCACACGGGGTAGAGTCGTGACGTCACGATACTCCGACCCCTGTAGTCATGACCCAGCAGACTCAGAGGCAGCAGTGCTGCGTGCAGCTCCCATAGGTGGGTGCTGCATGCGAGATAGCTGCCGTCCCCAGTGACGGGACCCATGTGATCAGACATCTTATCCCCTATCCTTTGGATAGGGGATAAGATGTCTTAGGGCCGGAGGACCCTTTTAAGGACTCAGCAAATTTTATTTTAACATTTAACTTTTTTTCCTCCTCTCCTTCGAAAAATCATAACTCTTTTATATTTTCATCCACTGACGAGTATGAGGGCTTGTTTTTTGCGCAACCAGTTGTCCTTTGTAATGACATCACTAATTTTACTATAAAATGTATGGCACAACCAAAAAAATACTATTTGTGTGGGGAAAATGAAAAGAAAACCGCAATTTAGCAAATTTTGGAAGGTTTTATTTTCACTTAGTACAATTTACGGTAAAAATTACATGTTTTCTTTATTCTGTGGGTCAATACGATTAAAATGATACCCATGTTTACATACTTTTCTACTATTGTGCTGCTTTTATTATTGTTTGCTAACTTTTGGACCAAATTAGTACGTTTAAAATCCCCTTATTTTGCTGACCTATAACTTTTTCATTTTTCCATATAATCAGCGGTATGAGGGCTAATTTTTTGCACCGTGATCTGTACTTTTTATTAATACCACAGTTGCATACATAAAATGTTACAATAAAGCAGCAATTTTGGACTTTTTTTTTTTTTTTACGTTCATGCTGTTGACCATACGGGATCATTAACATTATATTTTAATGGTTTGGATATTTACGCACGCGGTGATACCAAATATGTTTATAAAATTATTTTTTTTACTTTTTGGGGGTAAAATGGGAAAAGGGACAATTTACATTTTTATTGGGGGAGGGGAGTTTTAAATTTTTTTTTACTTTTTTTATACTTTCTTTTACTTTTATTTTTACAGTTTAATAGTCCCCATAGGGGACTATCTATAGCAATCACTTGATTGTTTATACTGTTCAGTCCTATGCATAGGGCACAGTGTTATTGGTCATCTTCTGCTCTGGTCTGTGTCGTGCGGTAATAACTCAATTATGAATTATGGCCATAAAATATTAATTATGAATTTTTATTTATTTATGAAAACTATTAAAAATATCAAAACTATGACCTTGTGAATTGTAGATAAAGCTTATCAATACAATTCACATCTGAGTCCGACTATTTCCTCAGATATCAACAAGTTCTTTTTATGACGAGATGACATTAAATGGGCAATGTAAGATACAAAAAAAATTGATATGTTGTAATGCATGCAAAACCAATAGGTTTTGCAATTGCTTTCATTAGAAAATGTTCAGTATTTCATACTGAAAAGCCAGTCAAACAACTGCCCTCCCCCCTGCCTGCTTGGACACATACTAGTCCTGCTGTATCCATGCATCATCACCTATGTCATGGACACAGTTCCTTGATTGACAGTTGTGAGCGCAGGGCTCACAGCTGGAGGAAAAATCCTCCCACTGTCAGCTTGTGTCCCGCTACTGTCAGTGAGGACAAGCTGGGAGTTGTAGTTTTTTTCTAATGCTAGGGGAGATGTAAGCAGACAGCATACTGAGGGAGGGGGGGGGGAGACCTGCACAGTGAGGCCACGCCCCCTCCCTTTGAGAGGAATTCAGACTAGTGAGCTAAATTAAAAGTGTAATAAAAAAATAAATAAAGGTGCTAGACACATACAAATTTGATGTACATGGTCAGGATTAGGTACTGAGTGATAAAAAAAAAATTTCTGTTGGATCTGACATGTATGCTTTACCGCTTAAGGATGTAGTTTTGTAATATACAATAATACACAGGTATTATAAAGTATGCAGATTTATTGGTTATAAGGTTATAAACATAAGAGTAACAAACACAATGATATATGCAAATGAATATCAATTAGATATATTAGTAAACATTACAAGCTTATTGATTGACTACATATAGTAGAACAATACATGTGAGTAGTAAGTAACTTGTTACAATAAAACAAAAGCTACTAGGTTAGGATATCATATAAGAGAAAAGTTACATATCAATGTGTTCAGAGGAAACATTATGATATCAAGATGGGCAATATCTAATCACAGACATACCAATATGGAATGCTAAATACATTCCAAGCCCCCTTCTAACCAACAACATATCAAATGACTCCATGAATGGGCAAATCCATCCAAGGATATAAACATGGAAGAAATTAAATATACTTTTGCCCCATTGTAGACTATTTTCTAAACATGACTTTGGTAAGATTATTAAGACAATTAAATAGCAATGATATATGATCTTGCTAGACTATATTGTAGGAGGAAGAACTTGAAACAAGTTTCCTGTATGGGAAATGTACTTATAACACTTAGTTTGGCGAGTAGGAATTCTATCAATATGTATAAAAAGTAATTAATGCTTTGATAGATTATGAGTCTTGATTCTTCTGCAGGTAGAATGAAGTCTCACAATATCCTAAAACTATAATCTCAATATGGAGATAATTCATTATTTTATTTAATTAATTAATTCATCAATCTAAATGGTATAATTCCATCCACATTATCTAAATTGGTCTTAATTAAATGGAACACCATTTTTGTGTCTCTTTCCAAGTCTATGTAAGAACCTCGTTTCTGCTCTTAGGAATGCTTAACCACCCATCTCATCGTCATGGATAGCCATTGGTCAGGTACCGTGTGATCAGTCTGGCTTGGTGGGATCTCACATGCCTTTTCCACCTTGTTGGACCTCTTTCCTGTGTTTGGGAGAGTGTCTTTCTTTTTCCCTTGTCTCTCTTCCTTTGTGTCTTTGTGTGTTTTTAATTAGTTAGACACACCCTCCTAAATTGGAATTCCCCAATGAATGTACATATGGTAATGACTATGACATCACTATAATACCCAGAATGCATTGAGCATATCACCCATAATGCCTTTCCTGTAAGTGTAATGTCAACTACCCATATACTAGAGGGTGCTATTGCATAAGCACTTAGCATCATTACCATTAAGGGTTAACTGTCCATAACTGGTCTCAAACCCACAGACCTCACATGTATGGAGCCATAAGTTAAAAAATTCAAGGATTAGTAATTAAAACCTGGATTCTCATAGACATCTTGGAGCCTACCTAAAAATCCAAACTTATTGGATAGATAAGAATACCATGGAGGTCTCTTTCACATAGACATGTGAATACCTCTCTGTGTCTGGTCAAATGGGTAATTAATTTTTATTCAGAAGATTATTCACAAGACTGGCTAACTAGCCCTCTTATCTGTCTTATCTAAACAGCCATAAATATCTAAAGAGACAACAAATATTTTTCTCCCAGATTGGCACTTGTAGAGGAGAACTTTAGAATACACTGTGGTCTATTTAGAACATACAACATGGTGGACACATCATGCGATTATTATATTAAACTGATATAGTGATTCATTTTTGGGGCCTACAATAAGTACGACATCTGCTCGATCTCAGACCAGAGCAGATGACCCCAGGAGACATCCGGAGGCAGGTGTGGTGGATGCTGTATGATCTGATCCCCACTGCAGTGCTGCGGGCGATCCAATCACCTATTTGCATTGATCACGGCATCTGAGGGGTTAATGGCACACGCTGATGTGCGCCGTTACCGGCAGGTCCCTGGCTGCTGATAGCAGCCGGGACTTCCTGTGCATGGCCCGAGCATCGGTCCGATGCTCGCGGTCATGTACAGGACGTAAATGTACGTCCTGGTGCTTTAAGTACCACCGCACCAGGACGTACATTTGCATCCTGTGTCTTTTAGGGGTTAATGAACACCTGATCCAGAGTGCTATAGATATCAGACTGGACCAACGGTTCACCTTCTAACAAGACAATGACCCAGCCAAGACAACACAGCAGTGGCATAGGGACTTTAGACTCTGTTAACCCTTTAGACGCGGTGTTCAAAGTTGAACGCCACGTCTAAAGTGAAAGTGAAAGCATGCCGGTTAGCTCAGGGAGCTGTTCGGGATAGCCGTGGCGAAATCGCAGCATTCCAAACAGCTTACAAGACAGCTGGAGGATCCCTACCTGCCTCCTCGCTGTCCGATCGCCGAATGACTGCTCAGTGCCCGAGATCCAGGCATGAGCAGTCAAGCGGCAGAATCATCGATCACTGGTTTCCTATGAGAAACCAGTGTTCAATGTAAAAGATCAGTGTGTGCAGTGTTATAGGTCCCTATGGGAGCTATAACATTGCAAAAAAAAAATTTTTTTAAAGTGAATAAAGATCATTTAACCCCTTCCCTATTAAAAGTTTGAATCACCCCCCTTTTCCCATAAAAATAAAAACCACAGTGTAAATAAAAATGAACATATATCGTATCGCCGCATGCGAAAATGTCCAAATTATAAAAATATATTGTTAATTAAACAGCACGTTCAATGGCGTACGCGCAAAAAAATTCCGAAGTCCAAAATAGTGCATTTTTGGTCACTTTTTCTATCATGAAAAAATGAATAAAAATTCAATAAATCAATAAGTCCTATCAATGCAAAAATTGTACCGCTAAAAACTTCAGATCACGGCGCAATAAATTAGTCCTCATACCGCCCCATATGCAGAAAAGTAAAAAAGTTATAGGGGTCAGAAGATGACAATTTTAAACATATTAATTTTCCTGCATGTAGTTATGATTTTTTCCAGAAGTACGACAAAATCAAACCTATATAGGTAGGGTATCATTTTAATCGTATGGACCTACAGAATAAAGATAAGGTGTCATTTTTACCGAAAAATGTACTACGTAGAAACGGAAGCCCCCAAAAGTTACAAAAAGGCATTTTTTTTCTCAATTTTGTCTCACAATGATTTTTTTTTCTGTTTCGCTGTAGATTTTTGGGCAAAATGACTGACGTCATTACAAAGTAGAATTGGTGGCGCAAAAATAAGCCATCAAATGGATTTTTAGGTGCAAAATTTAAAGAGTTATGATTTTTTTAAAGGCAAGGAGGAAAAAATGAAAATGCAAAAACTGAAAAACCCCGGGTCCTTAAGGGGTTAAGTGCAGCATAATGGGGGAAAACAGACCATAGCTTCTATCCCTCTATCATAAACTTTTCTCAGATAGAAGCTGCATACATCACCTGACAGGATTTAAAGGAAAATTATACACTGATGTCCTGTGGCATGCCTAGTAAGAAATACTGTTAGGAGCATGCTGAAAGGGGTATTCCAGGGAAAAACTTTTTTTATATATCAACTGGCTCCGGAAAGTTAAACAGATTTTTAAATTACTTCTATTAAAAAATCTTAATCCTTCCAATAGTTATTAGCTTCTGAAGTTTTCTGTCTAACTGCTCAATGATGATGTCACGTCCCGGGAGCTGTGCATGATGGGAGAATATCCCCATAGGAGCTGGACAGCTCCCGGGACGCGAGTCATCAGAAAGCAGTTAGACAGCAAGCAGCAACTCAACTTCAGAAGCTAATAACTATTTGAAGGATTAAGATTTTTTAATAGAAGTAACTTACAAATCTGTTTAACTTTCCGGAGCCAGTTGATATATATATATATATATAAAAAAAAAAGTTTTGGCCTGGAATACCCCTTTAACTGCTGATGGTTTCCAATACCAATAGATTTTTTTTCTGCATGACTTAAAATAAGTGTAAAACAGTAAGCAATTTAAGACATATTGGAATGTGGTTAAAGACCATGACCATAATAAATTCCTTTTTTTTTTTTCTTAAAACAACTAAATATAATTCATTACACAGATAATTTATTTATTTATTATTAAAGTCTAGGCCATTGTTATTGCTTCTATATGGTTATGATTTGCAGTTACAGATTTTAATTTAAAGTGTACCTGTATTTTGCAAAAATGTTTTATATAATGTAGATATTACCATTATATGTATATTTGTAATATACATTGGTTAACAATGTGTTTATTTTTGTGTGAAAAATGTTGTCCTTGCTGCTATTGCCTGTGTGTCTCTGTGCACAGACAGAATACAGGAAGTGTGGGTGGGACAAGCAGGGCTCGGTGCAGGCTCCTGGCTTGTCAGTCATCCTGCTGTGTTAGCCTATAGCATGTCATATAGTCTCACTGCAGAGAGTCACACGCAATAGCTGCAGGGGCAAGGCAGCATTTTATTTACCCCAAAATATAAATTTTTTAAACCAATGAATAGTACAAAAATACAGTTAATGTTATTATCAACATTTTATTTAAAAATAATTTTTGCAATTGACAGTGCCCATTTAATGAAATGCTTCAAATCTATTTACATAAATAGTTTTTGTTATATAAACAACTGGTATGCTTGTATGCCATGTTACACAGAGAAGAAGCGCTGTGTTTCACATACAGATAGCAGGATAATATTATGTGTGGGGTTAGGTATAAATGGTATAAATCCAGAAGTAGAACCTATAAAGCTTATGTGGGGAGCAGCATCCTCTTCTTCTTGGTGACTTGTCCACTGAAGGCAATGAATACTTGCTCTTCCAAACTCATCTAAATTACATCAATAACAGCGCGCAGTCTTTAATGAGCTCTCAACTTTAAAGACTTGAAGGATATTAACAAGCCGCTTGACAAATGGTGCTTAGAAGCACATTAAAGACGCTGCTAATGGAGCGCATAATGACGGCTAATTTTCCATCAGATATAAATTAGAGCCCCAACAGTTATTTGCCTTAAGGACTTTATGTAAATGATTCTGTTCTGTATAAACTGGGAGGCGAGGATTGCCATGCCATGTTGGCAATGCTTTTGGATATGATTAATAGATCTGCAGCACAAACGGACACACAACTAAAGGCACATCCATTTCACACAGGAATATATACAAGTCATGGTGCATGCCACTCAGAAGGGTTTACAAGACTCTCCAGACTGACATTCATCCTTATCACTGTTAGTTATTCATTGTGTGCAGGTTAACAAACATTACATGGGCTCAATATCATGCCACATCTATCTCACATTCCAATAGGGGGATGTTATGCCCATGCACACTCTTCTGATGCCTCTTTATGTCCTCTTGCTGACATGGCACTAACACAAACACAAAATTATTGCTACACAATGCTGTGTCCCTTGAGAAAATTTTGTTGGAAATTTTTATTCTATGATGACTGAGTACAAAACATTGTGCTGAGGAACTTTTGAGGATAAATGCAAATTTTATCTACTTTCACCTATACATGGCTGTTATGCACATTATGCACTCTGGCCGCACACGTTGGCCGTGAGAGCATGGTCCCGTCACCTGCTGCTGCCGGCGGAACTGGGATTCGCATTGCGGGACGCGCCCACATGCAAATCCCAGCCCGCCACTCACCTAGTGCTTCTCCTGCCCCCGCCTCTGCCTCTCTGCTCCAGCACGCATGTCCCCATCCCCTAGGGCACGCGCACACTGGAGCTTTAAGATTTAAAGGGCCAGTGCGCCGATTAGGCAAGTAACACCTGTGGCTCATTGATAAATTCCTCCACCTCCCACACTTCTAATCCACCTCCCCTGCCGGATCTTTGTTGCCTTAGTGCCTGAGAGAAAGCGTTCCTGAGAGTTGCCTTGTTCTGCCACACTGTACTTCAGAGATTCTTCTTGGCCTTCCTTGGCTGCAACGCCATACTCTGCAACTGGATTGGAGAACTGGAGAAATAATTCACTGGGGACAATCCTGTCAAAATCTTAGCCTCCTAAAGTCGTTTCTTGTCTTCCTCCTTTACCTGGCCTGCCGCCACCTTACCAAGATTTCTCTGACATTTTCTGCAAGAAACAGGTTGAGTCTCTGCCTCCACATCGTCCTTACGACTGCCCAATTAATCTTCGGCCTGGTACCACTCCTCCTCGTTGAAGGATATACCCTCTATCAGTTCCTGAGACCAAAGCCATGGCTGAGTATATCCTGGAGAATCTCCAAAAGGGATTTATCCTTAAGTCCTCTTCTCCTGCTGGAGCTGGTTTCTTCTTTGTAGGGAAGATGGATGGCTCACTCCATCCATGCATTGACTACAGGGGAATTAACAAAATCTCGGTCAATAACCATTATCCTCTACCTCTTATCTCAGAACTTTTTGACCGTCTATGTGGTGCCAAGGTTTTCTCCAAGTTGAACTTATGTGGAGTGTATAACCTCATTCGTATCCACAAGGGAGATGAATGGAAAACGGCCTTCAATACTCGTGATGGACATTTTGAGTATCTCGTAATGCCTTTCGGTCTCTGCAATGCTCCAGCCATTTTTCAAGAGTTTCAATGATATCTTCCGGAGGGGAGGGGGAGACCAAAGGGGGGGTACTGTTACGTTATGCGCTCCGGCCGCACACGCTGGCCGTGAGTGCATGGGGCTGGGATTCGCATCGCGGGACGTGCTTGCATGCGAATCCCAGCCCGTCACTCACCTAGTGCTTCTCCTGCCCCTGCCTCTGACTCTCTGCTCCGGCGTGCATGTCCCCATCCCATAAGGCGCGTGCTGGAGCTTTAAGATTTAAAGGGCCAGTGCGCCCATTAATGAAGTAACACCTGTTGCTCATTGATAAATTCCTCCACCTCCCACACTTCCCTGCTGGATCTTTGTTGCCCTAAGAAAGCGTTACTTAGAGTTGCCTTGCTGTGTATCATACCCTTTGCTCCGTGACCTGACCTTGCTCCTTTGCGGCCTGCCTACTGACCACTTGCTATATTCCTGACTATGCTACTGTGCCATCAGCCCTGAGCTTCTGCTATCCTGACCACGAGTTGCCTTATCCCACCTGTGCCTCGAATCTCCTCAGCCGCCTGTGTGGTCGAGCCATGCCAGGGGTAGTGACCTGGGTGCCGCCTGCCGCAGCAAGTCCATCCCGCTTTGCGGCGGGCTCTGGTGAAAGCCAGCGGCACTTTAGACTCCGCTCCCTAGTACGGTCTGAGTCATCTACCACACAGGTCCAGCGGATCCACTATCAGCAGTGTTCCAGTCTACTGAAACATAAGTGCTACAATGGCATGAAGAGTGAATGGAGAACATAGATGGATTCAGGACAATTCTGCTCTAGAATGCAGTTAACATTCCTACCAATAGGTTTTAATCAATACAGAATAAATGAGAAGGAGAGGAGACCTACCTGTCTTGTAACACACGTACGATCAAATAAAACTCAAAACGTGTTATTTAAAAGGGTATTCCCAGAAATATAATTTTTGACATATCTCTTGGGTACACCCAGCGATATAGCCTAGAGGTATGTCTAAAGGGATGAGTAGAAGCTTTTGTCACAGAAGGTGTCAGCTTTAGGAATGACACATGGTCCTGTTACAGAGTGGAACCCAGAGCTTCAATGGACACTGTCAGATACAAAAACTTTTTATATGTTGTTACTGGTGAAAATGAAAGACTTTTTGTAATATGGTTGTAAATTTTTTTTTTTTTTATATTTAATAAAGAAAACGGACCCTGAAAACCCCACCACCAGGGATCCCCATTCCTACTGGGACACTTACTAGTCCTTCAGAAGCATCAGCTCGTCCATGAGTCATGGACAAGTGATGACTTATGGACAAGGCTGCATGAGCAGGTGCACCAATCACCTCCCATCACCACAAGAAGCGACACACCCCCTTCCCCTGAGAGGATGTCTAACATTGTGAGCTAATGAAAAAAGGTATTTTAATATTAAATATAGGTGATAAAGGCAGAAAAATTTGATGTACATGGTCAGGATTAGGTACTGAGTAACCTATTAATTTTTTTTTTTTTTTTGTGGGATCTGACAGGTACATTTTAAATTTGCCTATCTGGGCATGACAATGCTGATCATGGGGAGTCCCACCACTTCTGTCAGAAGTGCTTGCAAAACTACTGACAGCCCTATATAGGTTCTGGGAAGGAGAGAGTATACATACTTCTGCTCTCAGTCAAACACTTTTCATGACTGAGAAAATGGCTTATTAATGTCCTGACCGAAGCCTGCACAAAGGTCAGAGGGACTGAATGTTCCCCTAAGCTCCCTGTAATGAAAGCCTCTTGAGCCCTACCTCACACCAATGATTTACAGCTCTAGCGTCCAGTCAGGAAACTGCTAAAGCTGTCAATCATTACAGGGAGCCTGGGGAAAGATCCCACCTATTCGACTCTTCAGCAGTAGGCCGACACATTAAAAAGGCACATGGCAAAGGTATGTATGTTCTCCCCTTCCCAGTGCCTAGTAAGGCAGTCAGCAATTTTGCTAGCACAAAAAAGCTGAAGGATTCCCTTTAAACAACATAGATGTAGCCGCCATATTACAGCAATGTGGGTGCAATACCGAGAAGTGTATGTGAGCTGTGATATATACACTGTAATGGGAACATTGCTGCTCTCTACAGTACTGTACCTACAGAAGCTGGGAGTCCAGCAATAGACAGAAGTCCAGCTCCTGTAAGTACTTTATGTGGCATATCTAACCCCAGTGCTGGATTCACAGCTAAGCCTGCTTTGTAGTACTCTGCAATTTCCCCCACTCTGCTGTTTCTTAGGGTCTTATATACTCTGTCTTTATAGTACAACCTTATGGTGTACTATAAAGAGATAGAAGAGAAGGATCCCCTCTTCTGTGTGAGTACAATGTATGGAAGACATAGCAGCTAGCCTCCACTCACTAGCTCAGGGACAACTGAAAGTCAGAGACTGAAAAACTGGTCAAAAATCTCATATATAGGTTATAACATTTCCATAGATATTACTCATCAGGTAACCACATTACAGCCTATCCTTTGTTGAGATTATTGGGATTTATGTTACAGAATATAATAAAGAGTTTGATAGCACTTCCATATATGATGAATAGTTTGTAAAAATGTTTTCTTTGCTTTGCCACACAAAACTGTTTACAGCAATGTGTCGCTGTCTTGCTTTATATCTAAAACAAATTACACTAGCATTGTATATGTTTGATGTAATATCTGCAAAAACTGCGGCAAAGCTCTGTGCACCATCCATTTGTAATGAGCACAGTGTTGTCAATCTTCATATATAACAGTACACATTACAATGTGTCCTCTACATGTCATGCATTAAAATCTGTGACTTGCACAGGATAGATGGTTTCCATCATCTTTATGAAGCCATTTGTATTACCATGGCACAAAACAGCTCTTTTCATGCTTAGCTTGCATGAGTGTAAATAATATGTTGAAGAGTTATTGTGCTGCATTTTCTAAAGATGTTCCCATAGGCGGCTAATAGGAAAGCCATTTTGGCAAAAAAGAGTCCTTTGGAGAGTATGTTCTCCATATGAGGGGGTATTATTCATTGTACATTTCTGACAAAAACAAGGATTAATAACCGTTGCTGATTTGAGAGCAAAGCCAGAATTGTATTGGAACTCCATGTCCCCATGTTATGTGAGGGTTCATATAAAATAACCGCCAAGCAGTCATTTGGCCGTCCTTCAGCCAGCGGTTTCACAATACAGCTGTACAGTTCTCCATCTGATCTGGGACACTTCATTTCCTGTATACAGGAGAGAAAATATTATAAATCATTTCCTTATTTCATACAAGAAGAAGAGGGGGATGTGTGGGGTTGGAATTGGGTTTTGTCTGCATACTTTTACATTCAGGAATTATGTGAGTTCTCTTGTATATTCTGTGAGGAATAATGAATGCACAGTATGATTAAGAGAGTACAAGTAATGGTAAACAGCTGCTATGTCCTAATATGTCATTGCATTGGTATCAATTTCGCTAGAGACCAATAAATGGTGGGTGATATCAACTACATCAACCTATAGATCACCAAGGGTGATCCAAAAATACCCTATTTCCCATATAATAAAATTCTTCCTTTATTAGTTACTTCACACAAACTGACAAACAATTTTAAAACTCCAGTGTTTATTCACTCCATTCATATAACTATTGTGGTGCCTGTTGGCCACCTTTGCTATGAACTGTGAGTTCCGCACGCACCTGCAGTGTGCTAAGCAAAATAGGAGTGTACACTGTTTTAAAATCAAATCTCAGCCCTCCTCGACATGTTTCGGTTCAGACGCAGCTTTGTCAAGAGGACAGTGGGCACAGTGCCCGCTGTCCTCTTGACAAAGCTGCGCCTGCAGGTTGGACAAACCGCTATTCCATAGTGACGTCACTCACGGCTTACAGTCCATCAACGCGCTGCACGGGGAACCCGGGAACGGTAGAGACGCCACCGGCCGGGGCTCTCTTCCTCCCGATCCCACCACAAAGATCGTCTACGAGGACATACCTGGATCATACCAAAAGGAGTCTATCCCGTGAATACCCGCATTGAGGAAGCATCACCCAGTATTCAGATATTACTACAGACCGAAAACGCGAGGTAATCTACCTCAATCATCTTACAGAAGCACTAGCCACTTTAGGAAGCAGCATTTGACCTCCAAGGCTCACTATACAACAGCTCCATTTTAACACACATCATGGTGTCCCATTTGGTATTAATATACCAGTTGTGACCTACCCTCAGAGGAAACACGCCACTTTGGAGCTATGTGCAATATTCTATTTATTATTTCATCAGCATTTTACTAAATTAAAAAAAAATTATTATTCTATAATAAAATTTGATATCATTTTATACCACCTTGGTGTGCCAGTATTTATTTATTTGCATACCATGATCAGTCGGGATACTTTTGAGTCCACAAGGCCGAAGCTACTGTCAGGAAAAGATTCTATTGGATCGGAATGTAGAGCAAATGGTGCAGTGAATGTGCTGTCTGTAACGTCACCAAGAACGTGCGCAAGGACACAAGAGCACCCCTCCATTCCATCCAGAGTGAAAGGCCTAACCAGTTGGTTGGGCTAGACCATGTCAAGTTGTCTCCTACCCGGTCTGGGTACACTTATGCTCTCACCATGGTGGATCACTACTCTAAATGGGTTGTCGTTGTACCCGTTAAAGACCTCACATCCAAGACAGAGGCCCAGATGTTCTACTTCAATTGGGTGCAAACCCTTGGATGTTCGGAGTCTGTCCTAAAGGATCATGGAACGGCCTTCAAGGCCCAACTCTTCCAAGAGCTGTGTCAATTCCCATTCTGCAAGAAACTCCGGACTACGGCTTACCACCCCCAGGGGAACGGGCTCTGTGAGCGCATCAATCAAGTCTTTATCCACATGTTGTGAGCAGCCTCTGTGTCAAGACAAGAAAGGTGGCCCCGACTACTGCCCAAACTATTGGAGATCTGTAATAATACAGTCCACTGTTCTACGGTGTACACCCCTTTCTACTATATAATGGGGCGACATGGGCAGCTGCCTAAAGACCGAACATTTGGGCTCCAAGCCACGTTCAACAACTCTCCGCAAGCCTCCCTGGAGTGGGACTCTGACAACCAGAGAAGAATCCAAGAGGCCAAAGAAATTGTCAGCAACAAGATGGGCGAGGCCTAGCAGAGATAACAGAAGCACTATAACCGTCATGCCCCTGCCAAACCACTTCAATTAGGTGATAAAGTCTGGCTGCGGAAGTTTCCAAGGACCCATAAGTTAGACTGTATCTGGGAGACAGAACCGTACACAGTGACGGCTGTACCCTATCCGGATTCTGATGTATACGAAGTACAAAAGCCTGGGTACAAGCCGCAAGTTGTTCACCGAAACCGAATCAAATTATGTCTGAAAGAAGATCTGCCAGTGATTCCCCCACTGCCTCCTAAAGCTGTCAGACCTGCGAGAGAGTTGGTCCTGGGTGAAGGAATCCACCCATCTATGGATTTCCCCATGTTTTCTCTAAATCAGCCTGCGATCTTCTGTATCTCAACAACCCTGGGGCTGGGTCAGCCCACACTAGTCTCCACGCCAGTCCCAGTCTTGTCACCATTTGCTCCGGCCTATACACCAATCTCCAGAGTGCCGACCCTGTCTCCAGTCTCTCCAGCATCGATGCCAGCGACTCTGGGTCCAGCTAGTCCTGAATTAATACCAGCTCCTGAGTTTGCTGAGGAAGAGCCAGCCGCAGCTCCAGAAGATCCAAGAGCTCCAAAAAAATGCAAGAGTTCCAAACTCTCTAGAGGTGGTGTTGCGCAGGTCCCAAAGGTCAACACAAGGACAAATGCCAGCTAGGTACAAAGAGTAAGTCACAGTACATGGTATAAAGTTGTACCACATATAGTCCACTATAGTCAGTCTATATATAACTAATTTAGTCTAGCCATATGTAATGTCTAGATTAGGACTGTAGAAAAATGTATATTCCAAGTCCACAAATATCAAATGTATACATGTCTAAAAAAAATTCCTGTCCATGTGTACAGGGTACTCTACTGGCCAGAGGGTTCTCCTGAAAAGATAAATAAGCATGTGTAGGGATAAAGTGCGGTGTGGAAAGGTAACTTCGTTGTGTAGTATAAAATTACCTATTGAGTTCTGGAGAGAAGTGGCTAGTGCTGATGTCCCAAGCAGCTAAGACTTTGGGTAGAGAGCCTCTGGCAGCCCAATCCGCAATTTATGTGTTTCAGTGTCTAGAGTGTGTTACAAATGCAGTCACAAGGGTAATGAATCCCACATGTTTGAGTTTTGACATCACCAAGAGCATGTATGGACATTTTTCTTAAAGTGCTACATGGACTCCTCTCTGTTTTGTTTTGCATAATCAGACCTGTGAAGGACATTTTACACATATATCCTAGGGACTGTTGTCACTAGGCCCCAGTGGGCGCTTCAGGTCATCTGCCCTCCGGGACTGGATGCCGAGGACAGCTGTGCTTAAGAGAGGGAGTTTGTGGTGGCCCAGTACAGGAGTTGTTACCCCGTACCCTGTCAGGCAGCCTACCTTCTGTGTCCCCTGGGCCCCCTTGCACTTGTCCCTCATGTACATGTGTTTACCATGTATTATACTGTGTAATGTGTGAAGAAAGCGTTGTCACTTTAAGACTGTTTAACATGTAAGTTGTTATTTGATTGTTACCCAGGAGGTATCAGTGACCAGGTGACCTAGGGGTGACCAATAGGACCCCACCAGAGTCTCCCCCATATAAACCCTGGGTGGAGCTCAGAGCTCTTGTTCCTGAGGTCCAGTGCAGTCGAGTCTAGGAGTGTGTCTGGAGTCATAGGAGGCCTTAAGTCAAGTCTGCAGCCACAAGCTACAAGTAAGCCACAGTCACAGCATTGTCAGTCACAAGTCAGTCAAGTCAAAGTCATCTGTCAAGTCAGCATGGCCTGCACTAAATTGTCCCATTCTACTACAAGTCCAGCAAGCCCTTAAGGTCTCTGAAGTCACTGGTCACCTCCATGGGCTCTGGCTGAACTGTATAGACTTTCTTTTCCACCTGTCTAACCTCAGTAAAGCTACCGTTGTCCGTAACTTGGTGTCGGAGTCATTATTGCCCCAAAATAGCGGCGCAAAATAGCTGTTGTCCAAACGTGCTGCTAGTCCGGCACCCCGCTGGAAGTTTTCATGCACCAATGTTAACCCAATAAAGGAAGATTCTGCACATCTATCCATGAGTACCACCTGGCTTCTTTTTCTATGCTTAACATAAATAAATATCTTGAGTACCTTTTAAATCTCTTTTTTTTTTTTTTTTACTTTTTGTTAAGTCCTACTTAACCCCTTACCGACCACGGACGTATATTTACGTCCATGGCCGGCTCCCAATCTATGAGCGCGCTATCAGCAACAGGGACCCGCGGCTTATACTGGACATCACCGATCGGACTGATGTCTGGTATTAACCCTTTAGATGCCGAATCAAAGTTGATCATGGTGTCGAAAATGGGAGAATATGCTGCCGGTTAGCTCAGCTGAGCTCTTCGGGACCGCAGTGGTGAAATCGCGGCGTCCCGAACAGCTGAGAGGACAGCGGGAGGCAACCTACTTGGCTCCATGCTGTCCGATCAGCGTTTGATTGCTCCAAGCCTGAGATCCAGGCTTGAGCAATCAAGAGCAGATAACACTGATCATTGCAATGCTATGGCAATGCATTGAACAGTGCCTGCAATCAGTGTATTGCATCTTATAGCCCCCTATGCGGGCTATAACACTGCAAAAAAAAATAGTGTAAAAAAAGAGTTATAAATGTGATTTAACCCCTTCCCTAATAAAAGTCAGAATCACACCCCTTTTCCCATAAAAAAAACTGTAAAAAATAAATAAAAATAAACATATGTGGTATTGCCGCATGTGTTAATGTACAAACTATAAAAATATATTGTTAATTAAACCGCACAGTCAATGGCGTACGTGCATAAAAATTAAAAAGTCCTAAATAGCGTATTTTTGGTCACTTTTTATACTATAAAAAAATGAATAGAAAGCAATCAAAAAGTCTGATCAAAATAAAAATGGTACTGATAAAAAATTCAGATCACGGCGCAAAAAATTAGCCGCATACCCCCTCATACGCAGAAAAATAAAAAAAAGTTATAGGGGCCAGGAAAAAACTTTTTTTTATGTATCAACTGGCTCCAGAAAGTTATTGTTAATTACTTCTATTAAAAAATCTTAATCCTTTCAGTACTTATGGAATGATTAAGATTTTTTAATAGAAGTAATTTACAAATCTGTTTAACTTTCTGGAGCCAGGTGATATAAAAAAAATGTTTTTTCATGGAATACCCCTTTAAATGTATACATTTTCCTGCATGTAGTTATGATTTTTTTTCAGAAGTAATACAATATCAAACCTATATAAGTAGGATATCATTTTAATTGTCTGGACCTGCTGAATAAAGATAAGGTGTCATTTTTACTGAAAAATGTACTGTGTAGAAACGGAAGCCCCCAAAAGTTACAAAATTGTGTTTTTTCTTCAATTTTGTCGCACAATGATTTTTTTTTCTGTTTTGTGTAAAATGACTCATGTCATTACAAAGTAGAATTGGTGGTGGAAAAAAAAGCCACCATATGGATTTTTAGGTGCAAAATTGAAAGGGTTATGATTTTTAAAAGGTAAGGAGAAAAAACGAAAGTGGAAAAACGCTGGGTCCTTAAGAGCTTAACTTTTGGCCTTTCTACAGTTAGATACATACTGTAGTATGGGGTGTGATGCAGGGTAGATGGAATTACCCTAGGGACAGATGGCATTAACCCCTTGTATTCGTGACGCCAGGGCGTGGTTTATCCTCAATACCACACGAAGGTATACCGCTGGATCCTGGGCTGGAAGTTTTAACGCACCGATGTTAACCCAATAGAGAAAGATTCTGCACATCTAACCGTGAGTGCCACCTGGCTTCTTTTTCTATGCTTTGGATTGTATCATTTACCCTCTGGATGGTAGAGCACCGCAGTTTGGCAGAGAAGTACCTGTATACCCGTACACTGCATTCAGCAGCTCAGGTGTGGAGTTAGGCTATATCAGCGAGTACCAGTGCCGGCTTTCTTTTTCTATGAACTCTGTAATTTATTTATGTTATACATAGCTACATGCTAGATTTTATGCCAATGTTAGTCAAAGCCAAAATTACTAAGTAGCACAAGTGTTATAGACATATCAAAAGTCCTAAAATGATTCGCAGAATAGGGGATACGTTTTAGATCAAGGGGGTCTGACTGCTGAGCCCCCCATGATCTTCTGCACGGAGCCCTGGCACTTCCCGAGAGGGGCACATCACGAACCCCATGCGAAGTGGGGGCCGCCACTCCATATATCTCTTTGGCAGAGCCATTCAGCTATTTTTGACTCTCGTATAGAGATATATGGAGGGGGTGTGGAGGCCTCTGCTTCGGACTGGGGTAATGACCTGCCACTCTTGGTGAGAACTGGGGCTCCATACAAGAGATTGCGTGGGGCCCCAATGGTCGGACCCCATGCGATCTAAAACTTTTTTTTTCTTTTTTTTTTACTGGCTTGTCACTTCGACTGTCACTCACTGACCGCTGGGTGCCCGCAAGGACTAGGACCGGGCCTCATAGTCCGGGGGGCCCGCACATTTCTATCAAATTACCTATTTCTAGGGCAGGGGCCCCTTAAGAATTATGGCAGGGCCGGACAGGCCAAGGGCTGATTGGAGTAGAGACGTCACGTGCCCCTCGCAGGCACGCACGTCTGCTCCAATCACCTGACCTGTCCCTGCCTACTTCCCCATGCGATCTCCTTCATTCTCCCCGTGCAGTGAAAGGAGCAGCAGAAGCCTCACGTGGTTTCACCGATTAACGGCAGGGTAGGTGAACTTGCGCGGGGGGGGGTGGTGTTATGGGAGTGATGAGTGGTGCAGGGGGGGGGTATGGAGGTGATGAGTGGTGCAGGCGGGTGATGAGAGGTGGTGGTTGGGTTATGGAGGTGATGAGTGGTGCAGGGGGGTGATGAGAGGTGGGGGGTTATGGAGGTGATGAGTGGTGCAGGGGGGTTATGGGGGTGATAAGAGGTGCAGGGGGGTTATGGGGGTGATTAGAGGTGCGGGGGGTTATGGGGGTGATGATAGGTGCAGGGTTTTGAAGATGATGAGTGGTGCAGGGGGGGTGATGAGAGGTGCAGGGGGGGTTATGGGGGTGATAAGAGGTGCAGGGGGGGCGATGAGAGGTGCAGAGGGCTATGGGGGTGATAAGAGGTGCAGGGGGGTTATGGGGATTATAAGAGGTGTGGGGGGTTATGGGGGTGATAAGAGGTGCGGGGGTTATGGGGGTGATAAGAGGTGCAGGGGGTTATGGTGGTGATAAGAGGTTCAGGCAGGGTGATGAGAGGTGCAGGGGGTTATGGGGGTGATGAGAGGTGCAGGGGGGGGTGATGGGTGATAAGAGGTGCAGGGGGGTGATGATAGATTCAGAGGGGGGTTATGAGAGGTGGTGGGGGGGTTATGAGAGGTGATGGGGTTATGGAGGTGATGAGTGGTGCAGGGGGGTTATGAGAGGTGGTGGGGGGTTATGGAGGTGATGAGTGGTGGGGGGGTGATGAGAGGTGCCGGGGGGTTATGGAGGTGATAAGAGGTGCAGGCGGGGTGATGAGAGGTGCAGGGGGTTATGGGGTGATGAGAGGTGCAGGGGGGTGATGGGGGTGATGAGAGATGCAGGGGGGTTATGAGAGGTGGTGGGGGGTTATGGAGGTGATGAGTGGTGCAGGGGGGGTTATGAGAGGTGGTGGGGGGTTATGAGAGGTACAGGGGGTTATGGGGGTGATTAGAGGTGCAGGGGGGTTATGGGGGTGATAAGAGGTGCAGGTGGGGTGATGAGAGGTGCAGGGGGTTATGGGGTGATGTGAGGTGCATGGGGGGGTGATCGGGGTGATAAGAGGTGCAAGGGTGGTGATGAGAGGTGCAGGAGGGGTTATGGGGGTGATGAGAGGTGCAGGGGGGGTGATGGGGGGTGATAAGAGGAGCAGGGGGGTGATGAGAGATGCAGGGGGGTTATGGGGTGATAAGAGGTGCAGGGGGGTTATGGGGGTGATGAGGAGAGGTTTGGCGGGGGGTTATGGGGGTGATGAGGAGTGATGAGGACACAGAGGATAAGAGGGTGTGTGTATGTATATATGATGTGTATACATGTATGGCAGTATTATATTCAGGGATACAGTGTGTGGCAGTATTATATTCAGGGGTACAGTGTGTGGCAGTATCATATTCAGGGTACAGTGTGTGGCAGTATTATATTCAGAGGTACAGTGTGCGGCAGTATTATATTCAGGGTACAGTGTGCGGCAGTATTATATTCAGTGGATACCGCGACCTCCTGCACAGGCCCCGGCAGTTTGCTGGCGGCTGACGTCTGTACCCCACAGGAAGCTGCGGCCGGCACACCCCCTCCATGTATCTCTACATGGAACAGGGGGGGGTTGGCCTTGAGCTGTGTGAGGGGCCCCAAAATTTCTGATGGCAGCCCTGATTACAGAGGCTCTGATCCTTCCCTGACAAGCAGGAAACTACTCCTCTTTGGCTTCTCTGCAGTGGACAGAAGACCACGCGGAATTCCGAGCAAAAAAAAACATTTTAAGCAACAATTCCTCGCCAATTCCTCAGTGTGAACATACCCTAAGATGTTCTCAGATCCTCCCTATTGGTACTTGAAAACTGGAGGAAACCTTTTATTCCTCTATGGTTGTATACTGTGCATTTCATAACTTGAAAATTTACTGTTACTGCGTCACTTGCTTAAAGGGGTATTCCAGGCAAAAACTCTTTTTTATATATCAACTGGGTACGGAAAGTTAAACAGATTTGTAAATTACTTCTATTAAAAAAATCTTAATCCTTTCAATAGTTATTAGCTTCTGAAGTTTTCTGTCTAACTGCTCAATGATGATGTCATATCCCGGGAGCTGTGCATGATGGGAGAATATCCCCATAGGAACTGCACAGCTCCTGGGACGTGAGTCATCAGAAAGCAGTTAGACAGAAAAACAACAACTCAACTTCAGAAGCTAATTGTCACGATTCGGCTTACAGGTTGTGGATCCTCTGTGTCAGCGAGGGATTGGCGTGGACCGTGCTGGTGGACCGGTTCTAAGAGGCTACTGGTGTTCACCAGAGCTCGCCGCAAAGCGGGATGGTCTTGCTGCGGCAGTAGCAACCAGGTCGTATCCACTAGCAACGGCTCAACCTCGCTGACTGCTGAGAAGGCGTGGGACAGAAGGACTAGGCAGAGGCAAGGTCAGACGTAGCAGAAGGTCGGGGCAGGCGGCAAGGTTCGTAGTCAATATGGAAAGCAGGAGATCTGGTAACACAGGCTTTGGACAACACTAAACGCTTTCACTGGCACAAGGCAACAAGATCCGGCAAGGAAGTGCAGAGGAAGTGAGGTTATATGAGCATGGAACAGGTGCAAGCTAATCAGGCTAATTGGGCCAGGCACCAATCATTGGTGCACTGGCCCTTTAAGTCTCAGAGAACTGGCGCACGCACCCTAGAGAGCGGAGCCGCGCGAGCCAGCACATGACAGCCGGGGACCGGGACGGGTAAGTGACTTGGGATGCGATTCGCGAGCGGGCGCGTCCCGCTATGCGAATCGCATCCCCGCCGGCAATGTCAGTGCAGCGCTCCCGGTCAGCGGGTCTGACCGGGGCGCTGCAGGGAGAGAGACGCCGTGAGCGCTCCAGGGAGGAGCAGGGACCCGGAGCGCTCGGCGTAACACTAATAACTATTGGAAGGATTAAGATTTTTAATAGAAGTAATTTACAAATCTGTTTAACTTTCCGGAGCCAGTTGATATATAAAAAAAAGTTTTGGCCTGGAATACCCCTTTAACTATTTTCAATGACATTTAGAATTAAAGGAGTACTGCAGCCATAGAACAGGATAGGGAATAAGTGTCTGATCTCAGTAGGGGACGACCTCTGGGACCCCCCACAATCTCCTATACTGGGCAGGGGGCGTGTTTACCGCAGCATGATGCCATGGCCGACACGCCCCCTCCATGTATCTCTATGATGCAGCGCCTCTCCCATAGAGCTGAATGGAGGGAGTGTGTCTGTCAACCTCTTAGTGAGGTTGACAACACAAACATTAGCTGCACAGAGCCGCGGCAGTTCTGGGGCCCTGTACGGGGGATCACGGGGGTTCCCAGCAGTTTGACCACCCGCAATCAGACACTTATCCCCTATCCTGCAGAAGACTACATTACCCAGTAGGTTATCAGTATTAGGGTTATTTCGTTTAGAAAAAAGACAATTAAGGGGCTGTCACTCCCACCCGTCTCAGAAGGTAGGGGCTTAAGTGTGCGGAGGAAGAGTTAGTTAATAAACCCCATACAGGAGATTTGGGGGGTCACTTATACCCTATGCAGTTTCAAGTCCCTAGAGTACCCCTTTAATTGTAAGAAATCAGGTACAAACAGGGGCGGACTAACACAACCCAGGGCCCCCGGACCAAATATAGCAAGGGCACCCAGCAAGACTCCACCCCTGGCCCCACCTCTGCCCCGCCCCTATTCCCACCCAGTATGCATATGAATATTTGCCATAGAAAGGAATAGGGGGTGCAGTGCGCTTGAGGCTATGGGGTACTTTGAGGGATGGCGATGCCAATCACCTTAACTACACCGAGGGGGAGATTTATCAAAACATGTGCAGAGGAAAAGTTGTCCAGTTGCCCATAGCAACCAGTCAAATTGCTTCTCTCATTTTTCGGAGGCCTTTTCAAAAATGAAAGAAATTATCTGATTGGTTGCTATGGCAACTCAGCAACTTTTCTCCTGGACAGGTTTTGATGAATCTCCCCCCAAGTGCCTTAAAACACTGAACTCCTCCTTTTTGTGCCAACTTGGGATCTCTGTCTGTGATACCCAGTCCAACTTGGCTCCAGCCTCCACTCACCTTTAAAGGGGAGCTCCGGTGGAAAACTTTTTAAAATCAACTGGTGCCAGAAAGTTAAACAGATTTGTAAATTACTTCTATTAAAAATTCTTAATCCTTCCAGTACATATCAGCTGCTGTATACTACAGAGGAAATTCTCTTCTATTTGGGATTTCTTTTTGGTCCCGACCACAGTGCTCTCTACTGACACCTCTGTCCATTTTGGGAAATGTCCAGAGCAGCATATGTTTGCTATGGGGATTTTCTTCTGCTCTGGACAGTTCCTAAAATGGACAGAGGTGTCAGTAGAAAGCACTGTGGTCGTGACAGAAAAGAAATCCCTTAAATAGAAAAGAAATTGTTCTGTAGTATACAGCTGCTAATAAGTACTGAAAGGATTATAAAATTTTAATAGAAATTATTTAAATATCTGTTTACTTTCTGGTACCAGTTGATTTAAAAAAATAATAATAATTTCACAGGAGTACCTGCCTTTCACCGCTCACTACATGATGGCACAGTCAGATATATAACTCATCTCTGACTGTGCCATCATATAGTGAGCGGTGAAAGGCAAGTAGAAAATAGCAACTAGTCCATTCATAAGCCACACACTTTACCTTTTTTGCCCCCTGCTTGGGTGAGGCTGAGGCCTCTTAGATTTATTACAGAAATAGCACAGCAGCACAGAGTATTTCTGGAGGGAACTGTAGTGAGGCAGACTGTCTGAAATACTCTGTGCTGCTGGGAAGCCTACTCCATCTTCTATCTGCCTTTTACCACCCCCTACATGATGGCACAGTCAGAGATATGTTATATTTCACATATAACTAAGTCAGACTGTTCCATCATGTAGGGAGCAGTGAAAGGCAGGTAGAAAATACATACAACTATACAATTCATAAGCCACCCACCTGGCCAGGCTAGCCTGTTTATGCGTCCATGCAGATGCTGACTGAGAAAGCCGGCAGAGAGATCAGGGCACTTCTTCGGCAGGGCTCTGTACACTGAGGACAAGCGGGGCACTGTACACCGAGGACAGGCAGGGATCTGTACACCGAGGACAGGCGGGGATCTGTACACCGAGGACAGGCGGGGATCTGTACACCGAGGACGGGCGGGGATCTGTACACTGAGGACAAGCAGGGATCTGTACACTGAGGACAAGCGGGGCTCTGTACACCGAGGACAGGCGGGGCTCTGTACACAGTGTACAGAGTTCCGCTTATCCACAGTGTACAGAGCCCCGCTTGTCCTCAGTGTACAGAGCCCCGCTTGTCCTCGGAGGCAGGGCCGTTTGAAGGAATTTGGGGGCCCCAAGCAAAATGGACATGGAGGCCCCCCCCTTTGATGTTGATGCACGTCATGCTCTAGGGCCGGCGTCAGGACATAGTAACGCCGGCCCTTGAATTCTGAGAGCGCAACGTGAGCGAACGTCGATACGACGCACATTAGGTGCAGCAGAGTTCCCCCACATTAGGTAGGCAGTGTTCCCCCCACATTAGGTAGGCAGTGGTCCCCCCACATTAGGTGCAGCAGTGTTCCCTACCCATACCCCCTGTCCAGACCCCCCCCCCCCAGGGCCATTTTTTTGGGTGGGGGTTTGACTGCTTAGACCCCCACCGATCACCTCGGTTAAAGTGGTTCTCCAGCTGTTGGAAAGCTAAAACTCCCATCATTCTGGAGAGCCTCTTGCAATGGGAGTTGTAGTTTTGTAACAGCTGAAGAGACACAGATCGGACACAGTTTTACCCATCATCACTGCAGAACTTACAAGTGACTACAGTTCTCATGGGACAGTCAAGAGAATACACAATGATATCAGTGACCTGAGTGACGTCTTCTGACTTGAGTAATATCTTTTCTGTTATCTTTTCTTCTTCATCGGGTCCAGAGACCAGGTCTTCCCCCAGCTCCATCTTTTCTACAGAGTCTGACATCCAGACATCATTGGCTCCTCACTGTCAGCAGATCCTCATCCTCTGCATGAAGACAGTCATCATTATAACCTTGCCAGAAAGTGTAACCTGATTATAATGCTGCCCCACACTGTACCCTGAATATAATACTGCTATACACTGTACCCACTAAATATAATCCTGCCCCACACTGTACCCTGAATATAATACTGCCCCACAATGTACCCTAAATATAATACTGCTATACACAGTACCCACTAAATATATTACTGCTATTCACTGTACCCACTAAATATAATACTACCACACACTGTACCCACTAAATATAATCCTGCTATTCACTGTACCCACTAAATATAATCCTGCTATTCACTGTACCCTAAATATAATACTGCTATACACTGTACCCTAAATATAATACTGCCCCACACTGTACCCTGAATATAATACTGCCATACACTGTACCCTGAATAAAATACTGCTATACACTGTACCCACTAAATATAATACTGCCCCACACTGTACCCACTAAATATAATTCTGCCACACACTGTACCCTGAATATAATGCTGCCACACACTGTACCCTGAATATAATGCTGCCACACACTGTACCCTGAATATAATGCTGCCTCACACTGTACCTTGAATATAATGCTGCCACACACTGTACCCTGAATATAATACTGCCCCACACTGTACCCTGAATATAATTCTGCCACACACTGTACCCTGAATATAATACTGCCACACACTGTACCCTGAATATAATGCTTCCACACACTGTACCCCTGAATATAATCTTGCCACACATTGTACCCCCTGAATATAATACTGCCACACACTGTACCCTGAATATAATGCTGCCACACACTGTACCCTGAATATAATGCTGCTCCACACTGTATCCACTGAATACAATACTGCCACACATGCATACACATTATATATACATATACACCCCCTCTTATCCTCTGTGTCCTCATCATCCCCATGATGAGGAGAGGTGCAGGGGGGGCACCTCTCATGACCCCTATAACACCCCCTGTATCTCTCATGACCCCCATAACACCCCTCCTGCATCTCTCATGACCCCCATAACACCCCCCTGCATCTCTCATGACCCCCATAACACCCCCCTGCATCTCTCATGACCCCCATAACAACCCCCCTGCATCTCTCACGACCCCCATAACACCTCCCCTGCATCTCTCATGACCCCCATAACACCCCCCTGCATCTTTCATGACCCCATAACACCCCCCCTGCATCTCTCATGACCTCCATAACACCCCCCTGCATCTCTCATGACCCCCATAACACCCCCCTGCATCTCTCATGACCCCCATAACACCCCCCCTGCATCTCTCATGACCCCCAAAACACCCCCTGCATCCCTCATGACCCCCATAACACCCCCCTGCATCTCTCATAACCCCCATAACACCCCCCTTGCATCTCTCATGAACCTCATAACACCCCCTGCATCTCTCATGACCCCCATAACACCCCCCCTGCATCTCTCATGACCCCCATAACACCCCCCCTGCATCTCTCATGACCCCCATAACACCCCTGCATCTCTCATGACCCCCATAACACCCCTGCATCTCTCATGACCCCCATAACACCACCCCCTGCATCTCTCATGACCCCATAACACCCCCACACACACACACACACACACACACACACACAAACCACACACACACACATCTCTCATCACCATTGCAGTCCCCTAACCACCATACAATCCCCCCCCCCCCCCTCATGCCTCATATTAAATTATTTTGCCAGTATTGGTTATACCATAGAGAGTCCACTATACATAGAACAGGATGAAACCAATCACAGTTTAATGGTATCCATTTTCTGTTAAAAAAAATTAAAATTAGAAATAGTTTTTGTGCCGCTTGTGTGAATATTCTCTGAATTGTCACTTAACTAGGAACATGAATGTAAACAAGAATGCAGCTGTCCCATCATCCATCTCCTTTCAACACATTGAAATGGATCTTTATGGATATTATGAGAGGAACATGACGGGGTAAACATTGGGCAGGCCTCTGTGTACCTCTGCAAACAGGTTCTTGGCACAAATACTGTCGGGCATTGACTTTATGCCAAGTCCTTGGAGCAATGAGGTTTCCTTTTATTCTGTTTACTCTTATGTTATGTTTACACATATGTTTTGCTCTATATTTTCAAACACAACCAGGAGTGGAACCAACACAGAGAAAAAATATAATGGAAACATTTGCACCTTTTTCTGCGTTAGTTCCATTCCTGTCATGGTTAAAATACTGACCAAACAATTAGGTGTTTGTGAAATTTGTTATTATTAATATGATAACTTGAATGAATATCTTCAAAAGGCATGATCTCAGAGTGTTTCATAATATGTCTGATGGGGGTAATACCTCTATCAGACCAACTTTGCAGGTCTAAATCAGGGGAATTGGCAAAGATTATGGAGAGGGGAAGATCCTCTATAGTTGAATATTTAAGGGGGGTTAATGAGTATAGGTATTGTGTCCAGGCTTTGTAGGAGGCACTGACTAACCGGTTATATAATTTAGGAATATAGAAAAAGGATGCAGCTCAGCTCACTCACCACACAGACCGGATGAATCAGATATAGAAGATAGCCCAAATTCTGTAGCGCTGGAGCTCGGAGGAATTGGGCCACCTGTCCGTATAGTTCAATAGGGAAACATGGAGGTATCCAACTTCACAGCAAATTATCTGTTAGAAAATAAGCTTTAATAGTTCAATTAAAAACACGGAGAATCCATAAGTAAAAACAACCACGCTGACGCGTTTCGAGCTTATATCAAGCTCTTAATCATGGCCATGGTTTTTAATGGAACTATTAAAGCTTGAATTTTAACAGATAATTTGCTTTGAAGCTGGATATCTCCATGTTTTTTTTTAAATATAATTTAGGGACTGGTAATTTCCAGGCAGGAAGGAAGAGCATGTCGTATAACGTGTATGGATAAGTAGAAAGTTGTTCAATCATGGCCCATGAGGAGTTTGTATCTACATTCCACCAATGTTTCAGTAAAGAAACAAGTGTTGTGATGTAGTATCCTCTCACGATAATTGCTAAAAACACATTACTGAGTAACTGGAAAACTCCATTGGTCCCCTGTTTTGATATCATGCTGAATAAAATAAATACTACATATTCATTGGAAAAGGTTATAGCTAGGAGTTCTGGAAGGTTGGATACATTTAACATTAGATGGTTATCATGGTCTCATTGTAGAGATATTTAGGTTAACAGTGATTTTTCTACTGAAATGATACTGATACAAAGACATTGGGGGACATTTATCAATGTTTGCTTATGTATTCCTTTTTTAAGTAATTTTTTCTTTATTTTTTTTTTTTTGCTTATGTGTGACTTATTTATCAACTGGTTTCAGCTAAATTTCTTTCACGTAAGCAATTTTTTCTTTTCTACTTTGGTTGTAGCTTTTTCTGCTCCATGTTTGAGCTGGAGTAAATTTAGTCAATTTTTAACCTTTTAACCTTTTTTGCGCAGTTGCGACTGTCGCAGTTAATGAATACCAGACTACCCGTAGTCCTATTAAAAAATTATTACTACGTAGTGAAGTTTTGGAAAACTTGCTTTTCTCGCTTTCCAGTCAAAATGTCGCACGAAAAATCACGTAGTCACAGGTGCGACATTTGTGTGACATTTTTAGTTAAAAAAATTTAACTAAATAGCTTGATAAATGTCTGTCATTATGTTACAAGAGGCACATTGACACTCATCAGAGTTAAACCTTATCATATAATCATCTTTTTCTACAAGTATTGTCCTGGCATTTGCATGTTTCTACTGTGTTTCATTATGCATCAGATACATAAGGATTAAAAAAGAAACTATACAACCTTATTAGTACGCACATATATTACTATGTATGTTATGTCGGAGATGTTATATTTCGATTTTTTTTCTGTTTTCCTTTAGGTTTTGTTAAACAACTGCCTATCTTAACTGTAAGATCGAGTCAACACTCAAGTCTACTTATATGCCGTAAACAACTGTTAGCTGTGTTTGTCTTCATAGATAATAAGTTGACAGCTGCGTCTGTCCTTTATACATGTTTATGTTTTTCTATTATGGTAAAATTCAATTAAAAAAAATATTGAATGTAAAATACTGACCAAACACTGTGTAAACAGGAACGCCTGTCGGTACATTAAACAGCAGTAAACTATATCATCCATAAAGCTGGTCATAGATGTTTAATACAGTAAAACCAATGACAAGCTGTTGTGATGAATTTAGTTTTTGTACAATTTACAAATTGGTTATCTCTTATTGTACCAAAACTGGACAAAATTAATTGAAATCCAATGAATTATTAGCAAAAAAAAGTTTCTTGAGGTTACTAATAAAAATTGGATAGCAAGAAACATTCCGTTCGTTCGTAATCTCCTCCCCTCTCTTGTCATTACAGAGCAGGGAGAAGAGGGAGAAGCGTAGGAAGGGGAGGAATATTGATGAGCCAGTTAGCACCTTATTTGCATATACCAAAAATAAAAAATTACGGCCGAACTGCACATCAGACCCGAGCACAGTAAGGATCAAACTGACTAGCATCCCCCACACTACCAACCAGTATTGCTGGTTATTGCGGGGAGAAAAAACTGACAGTTTTCCTTTAATAAAATCTGTAAATATGTAATAAAAACAGCAAATGTAATAAAAACAGCCAAAGAAAGCAAAACAAATCCTAAATATTTTTTTAGATATATAAATGCAAAAAAAAAAAAAACAATGACAGAGCATGTAGGACCCCTTAATAATGATAATGGGGAGGTAGAGGCAGAGCTACTTATTGGGTTCTTTAGTTCTGTATATACGAAGGAAGAGGGAGCAGCTGACGCAGGCCAGGCCAGTGCTGGTAACACATCATGTAATGTACTGAACTGGCTTAATGTAGATATGATCCAAAGTAAATTAAGAAAAGTAAATGTAAGCAAATCTCCAGGACTGGATGGACTACACCCAAGAGTTCTTAGAGAACTAAGTTCAGTAATTTCTGTACCCTTGTTCATGATATTTAGAGATTCTCTGGTGTCTGGTATTGTGCCAAGGGACTGGGCAAGGCAAAAGTGGCGCCAATCTTCAAAAAGGGCTCTAGGTCTTCCCCAGGTAATTATAGACTGGAAAGCTTAACGTGCATTGTGGGGAAATTGTTTGAAGGACTCATAAGGGATTACATACAGGAATACTTAGGGGATAATAGTATTATAAGTGATAGTAAGCATGAGTTTACTAAGGATAGAAGTTGTCAAACCAATCTAATTTGCTTTTGTGGACATGTAATTAGAAGCCTTGACTTGGCTGATGGCTGTGGATATGGAAGGAGATTTCTCATTCTTTTCAAATGTATGGCTTTTATATGACAATTGTTTTTTAACTTACTTTTGCTTACATGTGACCTATTTATCAAACGACCTTGATAAATAAATCACACGTAAGCAAAACCCGGGAAACCCGCTTACGAAAGCATTTTTTTAAAGCAGAAAAGTTTTTCCTTATGTTAATAGCCAAAGTCCTTTATCAACCCTTTATTACCAGTAGCGACGGGGTGGGGGGCAAACCACGTCGAGTGACACCCTGACTGGCCAGCCTGGCAGTAAATAGCTGCACTCCAACCATCCCGCAACAACCAATCCACCATCCTCAGAAATTAAAAAATATTAAAAACATACTATGCCACACAATGAATATCCATACTCTGGCAGCTTTTTTGTAAAAATTTTTGATGTTGTGACGTTGGTGGGCGGAGTCTTGCGTCACTGCACTGAGGCCGGAGTTTACATCAGGAACAGACAGCGCAGACATAGTGCCACATATGGGTTATTTACGTAGTCTATAAAAATTCTTACACAATTATTTTGTGCCTTATTCTATTTTAACACAATATTAAAGGGGTATTCCAGGATTTTTTTTTATTTGACTATGCTACAGGGGCTGTAAAGTTATTGTAGTTCATAATATAGTGTCTTTGCCTGTGTGTGACGGTTTTCTCCACAATTCTTCTGTGATTTTAACCCCAATATTTATCTTTACCAGCATACAAAATGACTGTTGTCTCAGATTTTTCCCAGCTTGCAATGCGGCCGAGACCTGACTCACTAGTCAGCTGATGACAAGGATACTGTCTGCTTCAATGGGTAGCGCAATCAATCTGTAACTAATGCAACAGCTGTAGGCACCCTGATTGAAAACCACACTGATTTGAATGGATGCAGCTCATTTATGTTTCAATGGGTGGGATGGCTGATGTGTGGGAGGGAGGAAGATGGAATTGTGGGATTTGTAGTCAAAAAAAGGAAAGTCAAACAGGAAAAATTAGTTCACAAACAGCTAGCCACAGTGTTACGGTAATCTCACAACATAGCCATTTAGCCCCAAGAACAGATCCTTCCTAAGCATGTCCAGTACTGTTTGGCAGGTACGTACTAAAATCACCTTATGCTGGATAACCCCTTTAATTTTAAAATTCAGTGGGTATGCCAGCATGTACGTGTCCTAAAATTAACAAGGTGTGCAGTTATTAGTTATATAATTAATATTTTCTATAATTAACATTAACATTAATGTAGTAGCTTTGTTTCATGATGCAGAACAAGAACAGTTGTTAACCCCTTAAGGACCAGCCCATGTCAGATCGCCGCGGTCCCGCTGCTGGGGACCCCCGGGATCGCCGCTGCGGCACTGCACTATCATTGCTGCACAGAGCGAGTTCGCTCTGTGCGTAATGACAGGCGATACAGGGGATGGAGCAGCGTGACATCATGGCTCCGCCCCCTCGTGACATCACGGCCCGTCCTCTTAATGCAAGTCTATGGCAGGGGGCGTGACGACCGCCACGCCCCCTCCCATATATTTGTATTGAGGAGGCGGGCAGTGACATCACAGGGAGCGGAGCCATGACGTAACGATGCTCTGGCCCCTGTATTGCCAGTCATTACGTGCAGAGCGAACTGACGGGGCTCCCCAGCAGCGGGACCGCGGCGGTCTGACATCTTATCCCCTAACCTTTGGATAGGGGATGAGATGCCTAGGGGCGGAGTACCCCATTAAGGACCCGGCCATTTTTTGAACATCTGACCACTGTCACTTTAAGCATTAATAACTCTGGGATACTTTTACTTTTCATTCTGATTCCGAGAATGTTTTTTCGTGACATATTCTACTTTATGTTAGTGGTAAAATTTTGTCGATACTTGCATCATTTCTTGGTGAAAAATGCAAAAATTTTATGAAAAAATGAAAAAAATTTTATTTTTTTTTCACTTTGAAGCTCTCTGCTTATAAGGAAAATGGATATTCCAAATAAATTATATATTGATTCACATATACAATATGTCTACTTTATGTTTGCATCATAAAGTTGACATGTTTTTACTTTTGGAAGACATCAGAGGGCTTCAAAATTCAGCAACAATTTTCCAATTTTTTCCAAAATTTTCAAAATCTGAATTTTTCAGGGCCCAGTTCAGTTTTGAAGTGGATTTGAAGGGCCTTTATATTAGAAATACGCCACAAATGACCCAATTATAAAAACTGAACCCCTCAAAGTATCCAAAATGACATTCAGTAAGTGTGTTAACCCTTTGATGTTTCACAGGAATAGCAGCAAAGTGAAGGAGAAAATTCAAAATCTTCATTTTTTACACTCGCATGTTCTTGTAGACCCAGTTTTTGAATTTTTACAAGTGGTAATAGGAGAAAAAGCCCCCCAAAATTGGTAACCCAATTTCTCTCGAGTAAGGAAATACCTCATATGTGTATGTCAAGTGTTCGGCGGGCGCAGTGGAGGGCTCAGAAAAGAAGGAGCAACAATGGGATTTTGAAGAGTGAGTTTTTCTGAAATGGTTTTTGGGGGGCATGTCGCATTTAGGAAGCCCCTATTGTACCAGAACAGCAGAAAACCCCACATGGCATACCATTTTGGAAACTACATCCCTCAAGGCACATAACAAGGGGTCCAGTTAGCCTTAACACCCCACAGGTGTTTGACGACTTTTCGTTAAAATCGGATGTGTAAATGAAAAAAAATGTTTTCACTAAAGTGCATTTTTTTTCCTCAAATTTACCATTTTTACAAAGGGTAATGGTAGAAAATGCCCCCCAAAATGTGTAACTTCTGAGTATGGAAATACCCCATGTTAGGCCGTACAATGCTCTGCGGGTGAACTACAATGCTCAGAAGAGAAGGAGTCACATTTGGCTTTTTGAAAGCAAATTTTGCTGAAATAGTTTTTGGGGGCATGTCGCATTTAGGAAGCCCCTGTGGTGCCAGAACAGCAAAAAATACCCACATGGCATACTATTTTGGAAAATACACCCATTAAGGAATGTAACAAGGGATACAGTGAGCCTTAACTACCCACAGGTGTTTGACGACTTTTTGTTAAAGTTGGATGTGTAAATGAAAAAATAATTTTTTTTACTAAAATGCTGTTTTTCCCCCAAGGTTTTACATTTTTCGGGGTAATAGGAGAAAATGACCCCCAAAATTTGTAACCCCATTTCTTCTGAGTATGGAAATACCCCATGTGTGGACGTCAAGTGCTCTGCTGGCGAACTACAATGCTCAGAAGAGGAGGAGCACCATTGAGCTTTTGGAAAGAGAATTTGTTTGGAATGTAGCCAGGGGCCATGTGCGTTTACAAAGGCCCCCCCCCCCCCCCCCCCGTGGTGCCAGAACAGTGGACCCCCCCACATGTGACCCCATTTTGGAAACTAAACCCCTCACAGAATTTAATAAGGGGTGCAGTGAGTATTTACCCCCCACTGGCGTTTGACAGATCTTTGGAACAGTGGGCTGTGCAAATGAAAAATTAAATTTTTCATTTTCAGGGACCACTGTTCCAAAAATCTGTCAGACACCTGTGGGGCGTTACCCATTACTACATTACATGAGGGGTGTAGGTTCCAAAATGGGGTCACATGTGGGGGGGGTCCATTGTTCTGGCACCATGGGGGCTTTGTAAACACACGTGGCCTTCAATTCCGGACAAATTTTCTCTTCAAAATCCCAATGGCGCTCCTTCTCTTCTGAGCATTGTAGTTCGCCGCAGAGCACTTTACATCCACATATGGGTATTTTCTTACTCAGAAGAAATAGGGTTACACATTTTGGGGGGCTTTTTTCCTATTTTCCCTTGTGAAAATGAAAAATTTTGGGTAACACCAGCATTTTTGTGAAAAAAAATTTTTTTTTTCATTTTCCCATCCATGTTCCATGAGGGGTGTAGTTTCCAAAAAGGGGTCACATGTGGGTATTCATTTTTTGCGTTTATGTCAGAACCGCTGTAAAATCAGCCACCCCTGTGCAAATCACTCATTTCAAATGTACATGGTGCACTCTCACTCCTGAGCCGTGTTGTGCGCCCGCAGAGCATTTTACGCCCACATATGGGGTATTTCTGTAATTGCGTTACAAATTTTAGGGGTCTTTTTTTCCTTTTACTGTTTGTGAAAATAAAAGTATGGGGCAACACCAGCATGTTAGTGTAAATTTTTTTAATTTTTTTACACTAACAGGCTGGTGTAGCCCCCAACTTTTCCTTTTCATAAGGGGTAAAAGGAAAAAAAAGCCCCCCAAAAATTTGTAGTGCAATTTCTCCCGAGTACGGAAATACCCCATATGTGGCAATAAACTGTTTCCTTGAAATACGACAGGGCTCCGAAGTGAGAGAGCGCCATGCGCATTTGAGGACTAAATTAGGGATTGCATAGGGGTGGACAGAGGGGTATTCTACGCCAGTGATTCCCAAACAGGGTGCCTCAAGCTATTGCTAAATAGTGGCTGCCCAGAAATGCTGGGAGTTGTTGTTTTGCAACAGCTGGAGGCTCCATTTTGGAAACACTGCCAGTACAATACATTTTTCATTTTTATTGGGGGTACAGTGTAAGGGGGTGTATATGTAGTGTTTTACCCTTTTTTATGTGTTAGTCTAGTGTAGTGTTTTTAGGGTACATTCGCACTGGCGTGTTACGGTGAGTTTCCCACTAGGAGTTTGCACTGCGGCGAAAAATTTGCCGCAGCCCAAACTTGAAGCAGGAAACTTACTGTAAATCTGCCTGTGTGAATGTACCCTGTATATTCACATGGAGGGGCAAACCTCCAGCTGTTTCAAAACTACAACTCCCAGCATGTACTGACAGACCGTGCATGCTGGGAGTTGTACTTTTGCAACAGCTGGAGGCACACTGGTTGGAAAACCTTCAGTTAGGTTCTGTTACCTAACTCAGTATTTTCCAACCAGTGTGCCTCCAGGTGTTGCAAAACTACAACTCCTAGCATGTACTGATCACTGAAGGGCATGCTGGGAGATATAGTTATGCAACAGCTGGAGGTACGCAACTACAACTCCCAGCATGCCAGGCATGCTGGGATTTGCAGTTTTGCAACATCTGGAGGGCTACAGTTTATAGACCACTGCACAGTGATCTCCAAACTGTGGCACTCCAGATGTTGCAAAACTACAAATCCCAGCATGCCCAGACAGCAAATGCCCAGACAGCATGCTAGGAGTTGTAGTCTTGCAAGATCTGCAGGGATACAGTTTAGAGACCCCTGTATAGTAGTCTCAAACTGTAGCCCTCCAGATGTTGCTAGGCAACTTACCAGCTTCCGTAGGATCCAGGGAGCCGTCCTCTTCTGCCTCACGACATCACCGTTGCCCGCTGCCTCCGGATGGGTAAGTGGACTTCGGCGCCGGTCCTCTGTCGTTTCCCCATTCTGCCCCGCCTATTGTGGGTGGGCAGGAAGGGGAAAACGAAAGTTAACCCCCCGCCCCCGATCTGCTATTGGTCGTCGCTTCTGATGACCAATAGCAGGGGTAGGAGGGGTGGCACCCCTGCCACCTCACTCCTATCCTTTCAGGGGGATCGTAGGTGTCTTAGACAACTGCGATCCCCCTTATATTCCGGGTCACCATAGACCCGTATGACCCGGAATAGGCGCAAATTGCAAGTGTGAATTCATTTGCGATTTTCTCCGATCGCCGACATGGTTGAGTCTGATGACTCCCCTGGGCATTTGCGCGGGGTGCCCGCTGATAGATATCAGCAGTCACCCCGGTCCGTTCCCCGCCCGGTGTGCGGCGGGGACCGAAATTCCCACGGGCGTATGGATATGTCCTGGGTCCTTAAGTACCAGGAAGCCAGGGCGTATCCATACGCCCTAGGTCCTTAAGGGGTTAAAGTGGGTGTTAATGAACTTTTCTGCAGACGTATGCACTTTCTGTAAGCCAGGTCCTGGAATACATATGCGACTTTTAAATGCAGAAATGGAGAGTTTTTTTCTTCATAAATAGCGATTTTCCCCATTTATTAATCCCTGCAATCCCTTCTTCTTCCTCTCCCTCTTGCTGCTTTCTTACCCATATGGGGGTTCCTAAAAGAGTAAGGCTAGGTTCACGCTGCGTTATTACTCTCCGCTAGACTTATCTGCTCACATCCTGCCAAAAACTGGCTGCTGTTGTATACGGTAGGAGGGAGAAGTGGGTGCCATTCATTTCTATTGCCTGAACTGAGTCACCTAGTAAATTTATTCAGGGTCTAAGCTTTACTTTATGTGGAGTGGATAGCGCCGCTGACCACGTTTTTGAGTCTGTTTAACACCTTCACGACAATTGACACAAATGTGGTGGGACTTAACACACCATGATGCACATTTACGTCATGTACATGACGCGAGCACCGGATCAGCAGCCAGGGACCCACTGTTAATGGCGGACATCAGCGATCACGCTGATGTCCGTCATTAACCCCTCAGATGCCATGATCAATACAGATCACGGCATCTGCAGCAATGTAGGCGTTTAAATGGATGATCGAATCGCCCATGGTGCTGCTGCGGGAATCGTATCATCCAGAGGAGACCAGAGCAGAAGATCGCCGACAACACTGATCAGTGCTATTCATATGCATAGCAATGAACAGTATTAGCAATCAAATGATTGTTATAAATAGTCCCCTATGGGGACATGAAAAGCGTAAAAAAAAAGTTAAAAAAAATAACAGATAAATTGAAAAATCCCCTCCCCCAATAAAAATGTAAATCGTTCTTTTTTCCCATTTTATCCCAAAAAGCGTAAACATTTTTAAAATTAAAATATTTGGTATTTCCACGTGTAAAAATGTCCGAACTATCAAAAAATAATGTTAATTATCCTGTCTGGTGAATGGCGTAAAAAAAAGTAAAAATTGCTGCTTTTTTGTCATATTTTGTTAAAAAAAAAGTAATTAAAAAGTTAAATATAAGCAAACGTGGTACCTATAAAAACTACAGATCACAACACAAAAATCAGCCCTCATACCGCCCCGTATACGGAAAAGTGAGAAAGTTATTGGTGGTCAAATAGGGCAATTTTAACCCCTTAAGGACCAAGGACGTACCGGTACGTCCTTGGTCCTGCTCTCCTGATATAACGCCGGGTCACGGCGGGCCCGGCGTCATAGTGAAGCCGGGACCCGCCTCTAATAGCGCTCAGCGCCAATCGCGGCACCGCGCGCAATTAACCCTTTAGCTGCACGCTCAGAACTGAGCCGCGCGGCTAAAAGCGAAACCGAAAGTTGCCGGGTAGCTCAGTCGGGCTGTTCGGGATAGCCGCGGCTAATTGCGGCATCCCGAACAGCTGACAGGACTGCCTCCTCGCTGTCCGATCGCTGAATGACTGCTCAGTGCCTGAGATCCAGGCATGAGCAGTCATGCGGCAGAATCGTTGATCACTGGTTTCTTATGAGAAACCAGTGATCAATGATGAAGATCAGTGTGTGCAGTGTTATAGGTCCCTATGGGACCTATAACACTGCAAAAAAAAAAGTGAAAAAAAAAAAGTGAATAAAGATCATTTAACTCCTCCCCTATTAAAAGTTTGAATCACCCCCCTTTTCCAATAAAAAAAAAAAAACACAGTGTAAATAAAAATAAAAATGAACATATATGGTATCACCGCCTGCGGAAATGTCCGAATTATAAAAATATATCATTAATTAAACTGCTTGGTCAATGGCGTGCGCGCAAAAAAATTCCAAAGTCCAAAATAGTGCATTTTTGGTCACTTTCTATATCATTTAAAAATGATCAATAATTCCTGTCAAAAAGTCCTGCAAAAATGGTACCGCTAAAAACTTCAGATCACGGCGCAAAAAATGAGCCCTCATACCACCCCATACACGGAAAAATAAAAAGTTATAGGGGTCAGAAGATGACAATTTTAAACGTATTTATTTTCCTGCATGTAGTTATGATTTTTTTCCAGAAGTCCGACAAAATCAAACCCCCAAAATTTACAAAACTGCGTTTTTTTTTTTATTTTGTCGCACAATGATTTTTTTTCCGTTTCACCGTAGATTTTTGGGCAAAATGACTGACGTCATTACAAAGTAGAATTGGTGGCGCAAAAAATAAGCCATCATTTGGATTTTTAGGTGCAAAATTGAAAGAGTTATGATTTTTTAAAAGCAAGGAGCAAAAAACAAAAATGCAAAAATGGAAAAAACCCCGGTCCTTAAGGGGTTAAACATACTAATTTTGTTTAAAAAGTTTGAGGTATTTTTTTAAGCCGTACATTTATAGAAAAGCATATAACATTATTTATCATTTTAATCGTATTGACCCACAGAATAAAGAAAACATGTAATTTTTACTGTAAAGTGTACAGCGTGAAAAAAAAATTCCAAAATTTGCTAAATGGTGGTTTTCTTTTACATTTCCCCACATAAATATTTTTGACTGCGCCATACATTTTATGGTGAAATGAGTGATGTCATTACAAAATAAAATTGGTCACGCAAAAACTAAGCTCTAATATGGGTCTATGGATGGAAACATAAAAGTTATGATTTTTAGAAGGTAGGGAGGAAAAAACTAAATTGCAAAAATAAAATTGCCCTGGTCCTTATGGCCAAAAGGGACTTAGTCCTTGAGAGGTTAAGCTAACGTATATGACCAAAACTGAGTCACGAGGTGACTCTTTTGGAACAATTGAAAGGACTGGCATCCGCTTTTCTCTGCAACCATATGTATATATTAGCAGTCAGTCTTCGTCAGGGTGCAAGCAGATACTGTAAGTCTAGCGGAGAGTAATACCGTGGTGTGAACTTAGCCCAAGGTCGCATTTGGTAGAGGCCAAAGTTTGCTGTATACTTAGGCAGAACAGTATGCGGATGTACTGTATACTGCCGCATATCCAAGCTGCATTCATTTCAATCGACCAAACATAGTCTAGCAGTCTAGAGAGTATACTTTAATTTTGTGGGACTCAAAAACATGTCCATCTGCACAATGGAGTCCTGAAAAAATAAAATAAGCACTTAGAAATAGGACAAACATAGTCACTAGTAGACTACATAGGGAGTGTGTTGTGTTAGTGAAATAATACTGTTATTCAGTATGACATGCAGATTACAGGCATTGCTATTAGAATCACTGTCGCAGAGCATTTGGATGTGGCAGCAGGGAGACCATATGGCGTCAAAATTGAAGAGATTAAAGAAATTTTTAATGTAATTTTTATTTTATTTAATTTGAATTTATTTACATTTTTTGAGTACCCATTCTGGTGAGCATCGAGCTGGCGGTCCGCTGCAAGGTGAGCTACCGCCTGTTCCAGACCCTGCCTCTCAGCGCCCCCCCTTCCCGACTGTCTTACTTTGTGTGGAATTGTGCTCCAACCTGTTTCATTGGATTCTTGTGGTAATTCAAGAGGTAATATATGACGACGACTAGAGAGGAGTGAATTTTTTTTAAATTTGATTTGTCCGATTTGATTCGCTCATCTCTATTGAGGGCCCATTAGAGGGCAAGTCTGTTGCAAGCAGCCGCGGTAATTGTAGCTTCAATAGTGTCAAATTTGCTGCAGTGTGTAAGTTGCTGCAGTGAAAAAGCTGGTACTTGTATCTTAAAATAGAGCTGGTGGTCCGCTGCGAGCCCAGCTACTGCCTATCTCAGCCCTTGGCTCTCAGTGCACCCCATGCTCATGACTGAGTGTCCACTTCAAAAGGGAGGGACTGCAGGCCCAGCAACTTGGACAGGAGCACAATCAGCTTTGGTGCCGTTGGATAAGTGGGTGCATAAAGCTCGAAATGGCTGCAGTGAAAAAGCTCGTACTTGTATCTTAAAATCGAGTTGGCGGTCCTTCGCCAGGCGAGCTACCACCTGTGCCCCCCTGACTGTGAAAGTGCGAATGTTTCATTAATCAGTTATGGTTCATTGTTATCGCTCCAACCTGTTTGATTTGATTCTTGTGGTAATTCCACAGGTAATATTTGACGTGACATCGACGACCATAGGACCTCAGTCTTGAAAAGATTACATATATTTTTTTAAATTTAAAGATTTTGATTAGATTCACAATTTTAATGTCCCGGGTGCTCAAAGCTTTTTTATTTATACTAGCGTTAACTAATACTGTATGACCACAAAGCCAACATAACAAGAAGTCACATGGCGGCACAATGACAGAGCCTAGACAAGACCATAGGGCCTCACAATAGAAAAGATTAAATATATTTTTGAATGTTTAAATTAAAGATTTTAGATAAAAATTTTACAATTTTAAAAGTTTAATTTAAGGTGCCAACAGCATAAGGAGACTATATGGTGGCACAATGACAGCCTGGAGGTGGCAGCAGCATGAGGAGACCATATAGTGGCAGAATAACCAAGCCTGGAGGTGGCAGCAGCAAGAGGAGACCATAGGGCCTCACAATTGAAAAGATTAAAGATATATTTTCAAAATTAAATTGAAGATTTTAATCCCTTAAGAACATAGCGTTTTTCCATTTTTGCCCTTTCGTTTTTTCCTCCTTATCTTTTAAAAATCATAACCCTTTCAATTTAGCACCTAAAAATCCATATGATGGCTTATTTTTTGCGCCACCAATTCTACTTTGTAATGATATCAGTCATTTTACCAAAAAATCTACGGCAAAATGGAAAAAAAATCATTGTGCGACAAAATGGAAGAAAAAATTCAATTTTGTAAATTTTTGGGGTTTCTGTTTCTACGCAGTACATTTTTCATAAAAAATGAAACCTTATCTTTATTCTGTAGGTCCATACGATTAAAATGATGCTCTACTTATATAGGTTAGATTTTTTATTACTTCGGGAAAAAATCATAACAACGTGCAGGAAAATGTATACGTTTAAAATTGTCCTCTTCTGACCCCGATAACTTTTTTATTATTCTAGGTACGGGGTGATATGAGGGCTCATTTTTTGCACTGTGATCTGAAGTTGTTATCGGTACCATTTTTGTTTTGATCAGACCTTTTGATCGCTTTTTATTCATTTTTTTATGTTATAAAAAGTGACCAAAAATACAGTATTTTGGACTATGGATTTTTTTTGCGCGTTCGCCATTGACTGTGCAGTTTAATTAACGATATATTTTTATAGTTCGGACATTTACACACACGGCGATACCACATATGTTTAATTTTTGTACACTGTTTTTTTTATGGGAAAAGGGGGTGATTCAAACTTTTATTAGGGAAGGGGTTAAATGATCTTTATAATTTTTTTTGTTAACTTTTTTTTTCCAGTGTTATAGCACCCATAGGGGGCTATAACACTGCACACACTGATCTTTTACACAGATCACTGCAAAGCCATAGCTTTGGATTGATCAGTGTTATCAGCGGTTGATTACTCAAGCCTGAGCTTGCAGGCTTGCAGCAATAAATCGCCATTGGGACGCGCATGAGGCAGTTAAGGCAACCTCCTGCTGCGTCCCAACTTATTGGGACATTGGAATTTTATTTTTATCGCAATGTCCCGATCAGCCCGACTGAGCTGCCGGGATGCTTTTTACTTTCACTTTTAGATGAGCCGATCAACTTTGATCGCCACGTCTAAAGAGTTAATGCCGGACATCTGCCGGAACGGCGATGTCCGGCATTAGCCACGGGTCCTGGCTGCTGATAGCAGCCAGGACCGTGCGGGTATGATGCAAGCTCAGCTCCTGAGCTCGCTTAATAACCCTCCCGTGCCACAGTGCCGGGTATACCCGGTGTTCTGCGGCAAGGGGTTAAAGGGATACTGCGGTGGAAAACTTTTTTTTTTTAATCAACTGGTGCCAGAAAGTTAAACAGATTTGTAAATTACTTCTATTAAAAAAAAATATTGATCCTTCCAGTACTTATTAGCTGCTGAATACTTCAGAGGAAATTATTTTCTTTTTGGAACACAGAGCTCTCTGCTGACATCAAGAGCACAGTGCTCTCTGCTGACATCTCTGTCTATTTTAAGAACTGTCCAGAGTAGGGGAAAACCCCATAGCAAACATATGCTGCTCTGGTCAGTTCCTAAAATGAACAGAGATGTCAGCAGAGAGCACTGTGCTCGTGATTCAGCAGAGAGCACTGTGTTCCAAAAAGAAAATCATTTCCTCTGTAGTATTCAGCAGCTAATAAGTACTGGAAGGATTAAGATTTTTTAATAGAAGTAATTTACAAATCTGTTTAACTTTCTGGCACCAGTTGATTTAAGAAAAAAAAAAGTTTTCCACCGGAGTGCCCCTTTAACCCCTTGGGGACGGAGGGTTTTCCAGTTTTTGCACTTTTGTTTTTCAATTTTGCAGCTAAAACTCCATAGGATGGCTTATTTTTTGCGCCACCAATTCTACTTTGTAATGACATCAGTCATTTTACCACAAAATCTACTGCGTAACGGAAAAAAAAAATGTTGGGGGCTTCCGTTTCTACGCAGTACATTTTTCGGTAAAAATGACACCTTATCTTTATTCTGTAGGTCCATACGATTAAAATGATACCTTACCCAGGAAAATTTATACATTTAAAATTGTCATCTTCTGACCCCTATAACTTTTTTTATTTATCTGCGTGTGGGGTGGTATGAGGGCTCATTTTTAGCGCCGTGATCTGAAGTTTTTAGGGGTTTAGCTTTTTTGGACTTTTGAATTTTTTTGCACGTACGCCATTGACCGTTTGGTTTAATTAATGATATATTTTTTATAGATCGGACATTTCCGCACACGGCGACACCGCATGTGTTTATTTTTATTTACACAGGTTTTTTTTAATTGGGAAAAGGGGGGTGATTCAAACTTTTATTAGGGAAGGGGTTAAATGATCTTTATTCACTTTTTTTTCACTTTTTTTTTGCAATGTTATAGCTCCCATTGATCAATGGTTTCTCATAGGAAACCATTGATCAATGATTTTGCCGCTTGACTGCTCATGCCTGGATCTCAGGCACTGAGCAGACATTCGGCAATCGGACAGCATGGAGGAAGGTAGGGACCCTCCTGCTGTCTTTATCCCGTTCGGGATCTCGAACAGCACCCTGAGCTAACCGGCAGTGCTTTACTTTCACTTTAGACGCGGCATTCAACTTTGAACGCCGCATCTACAGGGTTAATAGCGCGCGGCACCGCGATCAATGCCGCGTGCTATTAGCCACGGGTCCCGGTCCGACCCGCTATGATGCGGGGCCACGGCGTGGCCCCGCGTTATAGACAGGGAGCGGGCTGAGGGCGTACAGGTACGTCCTCTGTCCCTAAGGAGTTAAGTAGATTACCATAAATTTTTTTAGGTAATGTCCTAGCAGCATGTACCATACGGCAGGACAATGACACAGCCTGGAGGTGGCACCAGCATGAGGAGACCAAAATGTGGCAGAATGACCAAGCCTGGAGGTGGCAGCAGCAAGAGGAGACCATATGGTGACAGAATAGCACAGCCTGGAGGTGGAGGCAGCCTGACCAGACCAAAGGGCCTCACAATTGAAAAAAAAATTTGAATTACATGTGTGGCCATGTTAACATCCTCCGGATACTTGATGAAAAGCTGCCACACCGCAGAGTAGCTGATTTCCCCTCCAACAGTCTGCACTGACTGACTGCTACTGCCACTGACTCCAGGGACCCCTGTTCCACCACCTCCCGGGCAGGTAGGCTGCCGCAAAGCAGGTGGTCTACCCCGTTCATGTTTGGCTCCAGACTTTCCACTTCCGCCATGCTGACTCCCAACCATGCTACCACCTTGCTGGCTCAACTGCTGCCTCACGGGCAACCTTACACCCTCTTTTCCTGATGATTATGAAGCCCCTTCTGCACCCGGCTCCCAAGTGCGATCAGCTTCATTATCATCGAGTTGGGTCAGCACGTCACTGATGTCCTCTTCAGGTTCCTCAACAGTGTGTGCTTCAGGAGACTGAATGCTCCCAACACCACCTACCATGCCACTCTCCTCATCCCTACTTGCCCGCCTAGCGAAGGTAGCAGGGGATGTCTCCTCCACTTCTTGGCTCTGCAGTATCTGCTGACTGTCCTCTAGTACATCATCCTGACTAAAAAGTGGAGCTGAACCCACAGCATAGGATACTTCTATAGGGGAGAAAACAGCATAGGACAGAGGCAATTGGAGGAAAGGGACTGCTCCCAGGCCATGCCAACTGATGGTTGTGTCTGAGGAACCCACCTACTGTTGACTGGGGGTGTCAGATGTCACTTGTGATGAAGTGGATGACCAAGTTAACCAGTCAAGGACAGCAGATGGGTTGCTGGTCGAGACATGACCGCTAGCTGATAAAAGGAGCTCAGGCCTCTCGCTGCGACTCCTGCTGCCAATCGCCCCTAGTCTGCTACGACCTCTTCCTGCGTCTGATGAATTTAGGCCTCTGTCACTCCTCTTTGCACTTCCTAGCACTTCTCTGCCTGACATACTTAGTGCTTATATGAGGGGAGTACAATACGCTCCACTGCGCTTAAAACATTATTTGTCTAGAACAGCAGAAGGTGTGTACTTTTGGCTGGCCTTTCACAGTAACTAGGCCCTTAAGACTTTAACAGGAACAAAATGGTACACCACTTAGATATACATATGTGGTATGCACTTATGAGGGGAGTACAATGCGCTCCAGTATGTTTAAAAGTATTTGTCTACAACACCAGCAGGTATATACTTTTGGCTGGCCTTGTACAGTATCTAGACCCTTAATACTTTAACAGGAACCCAATAGTACACCACCTAGATGTACTTATGTGGTATGCACTTATGAGGGGAAGACAATGTGCTCCACTACGCTTAAAACAGTATTTGTCTACAACACCAGCAGGTGTGTACTTTTGCCTGGCCTTTCACAGTAACTAGGCTCTTAAGACTTTAACAGGGACAAAATGGTAGTCCACTTAGATGTATGTATGTGGTATGCACTTATAAGTGGAGTACAATGCACTCCAGTATGCTTAAAACAGTATTTGTCTACAACAACAGCAGGTGTATACTTTTGGCTGGACTATCCCAGTAACTATTATCTATACCAAGAAAAAGCAAGCTGCAGACAGTGCACACCCAAAAATGAGTATAAATACAAGGAACTTTATTAGTAGAAACCATAAGAGGAGACACATACATCTAAAAACATTTAAAAAGGCTCCCAAGTGAGCCTAAAAACATCACTGGGGAAGGGGACATGACCCCCCAACCCCTACCCTGCCCTGATATCAATATAGAAATATAACTAATGCTCCAAAGTGGTATGTGCAAAATAACAGAAAGTCATCAGATAAATATATATATATATATATATATAATGCAAATCAGGCAATAATACAATGTAAGTGCAAAAAAGGCAATCCACAGACGGAGGAGCAGTATTACAATACCAAAAGGGCAGGGAGAGCAAAGCCCCACGTGTTCCGTCACTCCTAGGTGACTTCCTCAGGGATGTATGAAGATTCTCAGTCTCCTTCTTATATACAAAACAAATTATAGAAAAGATACCTGTCAGGTGCGTGGTCCGAGCCTGCATAGTATGGGCGCTGTGTGCATGCAATAACTTGGCGTGGACTTCCGCCCTATGTACTTCCGCCTTTAGCTAATGTGGTGCACGGATGCGCTGCTCCACCCCGAACAAAAAGTACTGCGCACGCGTCAGCCCCAGTATCATCGGCGATAGCACTATGCACGCGTCAACTACGCCGCTGGTCGAAAGCGGCCTGTGACGTAGTTTGTTGACACACGTGACTCGTCCGAGTCACGTGAGTCCCCATGTGATCACATGATTGGACGATAATCGCGCAGGCGCAGATCCAAGAGATCGGAGCATGTAGAAGATCGCGCCTGCACGATTATCGTCTAATCATGTGATCACGTGGGGACTCACGTGACTCAGACGAGTCACGTGTGTCAACAAACTACGTCACAGGCCGCTTTCGACCAGCGGCGTAGTTGACGCGTGCATAGTGCCATCGCCGATGATACTGGGGCTGACGCGTGCGCAGTACGTTTTGTTCGGGGTGGACCAGCGCATGCGTCTGAGGAAGTCACCTGGGAGTGACGGAACGCATGGGGCTTTGCTCTCCCTGCCCTTTTGGTATTGTAATACTGCTCCTCCGTCTGTGGACTGCCTTTTTTGCACTTACATTGTATTATTGCCTGATTTGCATTATATATATATATTTATCTGATGACTTTCTGTTATTTTGCACATACCACTTTGGAGCATTAGTTATATTTCTATATTGATATCAGGGCAGGGTAGGGGGTCATGTCCCCTTCCCCAGTGATGTTTTTAGGCTCACTTGGGAGCCTTTTTAAATGTTTTTAGATGTATGTGTCTTCTCTTATGGTTTCTACTAATAAAGTTCCTTGTATTTATACTCATTTTTGGGTGTGCACTGTCTGCAGCTTGCTTTGTCTTGGTATAGATAATGGTCTTTTTTTGCTGCTAGTAGCACCCCAACTTTATTGTTGTAATCTATTGGTTGAGCCCTTCCTCCTTTGTTGTAACTATCCCAGTAACTAGGCCCTTAAGACTTTAACAGGAACAAAATGGTACAAGACGTAGATGTACGCACAGGTTACACTTAATAGAGGACAGTAAGCTTTTAGTGCTCTGCTCACCCTAACTGGCTGGCTACTATTAGCTTTTGAGTTGTTGTACACACTAGTGCGGCAGCACACAGTCGCTGTGTACTACACCCAAAATTGCACTTTCTCTCTCATGCTCACTCTCTTCCCTATCAGTGCTTCTAGCATGGATTTGGGCTTGAGGTGAATCGCTGCTGTAATACACCCACAATTGCACTTTCTCTCTCAATCTCTCTCCCTTCCCTATCAGTGCTTCTAGGCTGGATTTGGGCTTGAGGTGAATCATTGCTGTAAAAAAGCTTTTCTGTGCAACACACACTGCTCTCTGTCCCTCTCTATCTGCAATAGAACGCTGATGTGAGTGGCCACAAGATGGCTACCGATTATATAGGGCTTTGACATCACAGGGGTGGTTGGTTGCTGATAGGCTGCATGCTACATGTGATTCAGGGTCATCCCGCCGACCCTTGTTCCTGCCTTCCCAGGATTCCTTGCCCCATGTCCTCACATGTGGATCTGCCATTTTAGTTGCCCTGGAGCCTGGACCGCACTAAATGGAGTTTAATGAAGTGATTTGCACGATCGTATCGCGTCGATATTCACATTCGTTGAGAATCAAACTTTTCCATGAAATTCATAATGAATTCGGATTCGTCAGATTATATTCGCTCATATCTACTCAGGACCCATGTCGGGCGGAGATGAAAGTCTGATAAATCAAATGCCAGGCTTTCCTAGAGTGTCTTTTTTTTTGTGTGTGTGGGGGGGGGGGGGGGGGGTCATTGATGCAGCACCTCACAAAGGGTGCCTGGGGCACTAGGTATGCCTTTGTATTCAGGTAATGGAAAAACAGGTAATTTCTTTCAAAAACAGCTCCACTTCCATCCACATGTTCTGTGTGGTATTACATTGCTCCATTGACTTTAATGAAACTGAACTGCAGAACCACACCCAACCTGGAGACAGGCGGGGAGTGGTTTTTCAGAGAAAGTAGCTCTGTTTTTATTTTCCTAAGTAACCCCTTTAAGTTTTTTTTTAAATGCATCTATTGTTGTGTTTTCCCTAATTTAACCCCTTAACGTTGCAGGACGTATATTTACGTCCTGCGCCGGCTCCCGCGATATGAAGCGGGATCGCGCCGCGATCCTGCATCATATCGCGTCGGTCCCGGCGCTCATCAATGGCCGGGACCCGCGGCTAATACCACACATCGCCGATCGCGGCGATGTGTGGTATTAACCCTTTAGAAGCGGCGGTCAAAGCTGACCGCCGCTTCTAAAGTGAAACTGAAAGTGACCCGGCTGCTCAGTCGGGCTGTTCGGGACCGCCGCGGTGAAATCACGGCGTCCCGAACAGCTGACCGGACACCGGGAGGGCCCTTACCTGCCTCCTCGGTGTCCGATCGACGAATGACTGCTCTGTGCCTGAGATTCAGGCAGGAGCAGTCAAGCGCCGATAACACTGATCACAGGCGTGTTAATACACGCCTGTGATGAGCATAGGAGATCAGTGTGTGCAGTGTTATAGGTCCCTATGGGACCTATAACACTGCAAAAAAAAAGTAAAAAAAAAGTTTTAATAAAGGTCATTTAACCCCTTCCCTAATAAAAGTTTGAATCACCCCCCTTTTCCCATAAAAAAAATAAAACAGTGTAAAAAAAATAAATAAATAAACATATGTGGTATCGCCACGTGCATAAATGTCCGAACTATAAAAATATATCATTAATTAAACCGCACGGTCAATGGCGTACGCGCAAAAAAAGCGTATTTTGGTCACTTTTTATACCATTAAAAAAATGAATAAAAAGTGATCAAAAAGTCCGATAAAAACAAAAATCATACCGATAAAAACTTCAGATCACGGCGCAAAAAATCAGTCCTCATACCGCCTGTACATGGAAAAATAAAAAAGTTATAGGGGTCAGAAGATGAAATTTTTAAACGTATACATTTTTCTGCATGTAGTTATGATTTTTTCCAGAAGTGCGACAAAATCAAACCTATATAAGTAGGGTATCATTTTAACTGTATGGACCTACAGAATAATGATAACGTGTAATTTTTACCGAAATATGCACTGCGTAGAAACGGAAGCCCCCAAAAGTTACAAAATGGCGTTTTTTTCGATTTTGTCGCACAATGATTTTTTTTTCCGTTTCGCCGTGCATTTTTGGGTAAAATGACTAATGTCACTGCAAAGTAGAATTGGCGACGCAAAAAATAAGCCATAATATGGATTTTTAGGTGGAAAATTAAAAGGGTTATGATTTTTAAAAGGTAAGGAGGAAAAAACGAAAGTGCAAAAACGGAAAAACCCTGAGTCCTTAAGGGGTTAAATAGTTACAAATGCTGCATAAATCAGTGGTACAAGCAAATTTCTGAAACTTTGTAGAATATCTCAAAGAAAAATGTCCTCAGGCAAATCAGGAGATTCAATGGAGAGAGCTATAGGCAGACACAGAGGATGCAGAGAGAGTACACAAGATCTTACTGTGAGCATTAGATCTCACCTCAAAGCTTGATTCCCAGCTTAGACTGCTTCTTATGGTGTGCTACAAAGATGTAGGGGACAGAATATCCTTTTCTGTGTGTGCAGTGTCTGGCAGACACCAGAGATGTTAGGCTCCACCTACTTGGTCAGGGATAACTGAAAATAAGAGACAAATTCTGCAGAGCAGAAATCTGATGAAATTCCCATATACAATTAGTAATGCAATTTTACATCATTAAAGCTGTCAAGAGGAATATTTGTGTGGCTGCCATATTGCACACCTAGGTCCTGGGGGCTGGTTAGACTTTGGTGGACACCTGCACCTGCATAGCTGCACCTTCAATTACAGTAAGCATGTCGCTGAAGGCAGCAGAATCCTGCAGGCGATCTGCAGCCTGTGAGCTTGTCTAAGACCCCCCTATGTGGGGGTAGTGAGTGATAGTAGGGGGTGAAATTACCCACCTGGGCTAATAATGAACTGTATGAATACCATGTAATATTTGTGGATTACTTTATTTACAAAAAATAATGACACCTCCCAAAAAGAGCTCTAAAGTCTTGGCCACTAGGTGTTTTCCCTCCCCGCAATCTGTCTCTCAACCGCTATATCAGGAAGCAGGAGTGGGGCTTAACATGTGCTATGTGTAGGAGAGAATGAAAGAGAGCCACAGAGCCCTGGGCTGTGTACCTACAAGCTGAGCCAGTTTGCCTGCTAAGGCTGATCCTTACTGTTCTTGACAGGAGAGTCAGGAAGGAATTATATCAATAATTGAACTGCTGCTACTGCTGCTGAGAAGCCAAAGGGAGAGAGGAGAGTCAGGAAAGGGTTATATTAAGAACCAAACTGCTGCTGAGAAGCCAAAGGGAAGAGAGTCATGAAGAGGCTATATCAATAACTGAACCACTGCGTCTAAGAAGCCAAAGAAGCAGTGATTCAGTTCTCAACCTCTTGGTGACAAGGGGCGTACTTGTACGCCCTAGTCCCGCTCCCCTTCTTTTATTATTTTTTTAAACTGCAAATTTTGATTGAGAGTTTACATATGTCAATACAAAAAAAGGAAAATGCATCCAACTAATACCACACAAGGTCTGGAAAGCCCAAGAAGCCAATGAAGCACATTAGGAATACAGTAACTAATACACATTATGTGAAGCTAGAAAATGTCCCTATGCCCCAGCCCCCAGCCCCGAGGGGGGGAGCAGGGCTAATCCAGCATGAGGTCCCAAGAAAGGACCAAACATGACGAAACAACTAGCATACATGAACACAAAGAGTCCAGGGAACAAGACAAAAAACACCCATAAACGAACAATAGAGACACACAACCTGACAATACTGTAGGACACCAAGGGAGGGGATGGGAAAGCAAGAAAAGAAGAAACATCAAGGAGAACAGGTTCAGAGGCAGGATAAGTCATGGAGGTGGTCGATAGGAAAAGCGATCCCAGGGCTCCCAAATGGAGACAAACAAAGGAATAGAGTTATTTCACAGATGCAAGCCACCAGGTCAGCTTCCGATGGTATCAAAACAAAAATCGTACTGATAAAAACTTCAGATGTCAAAAATTAGCTTTCACACATCCCCTTATACAGAATAATAAAAACGTTATAGGGGTCTGAAAAGGACAATTTTAAACATACTAATTTTGGTACATGTAGTTGTTATTTCTTTTAAGTAGTATAATAAAATAAAACCTAAATAAATTAGGTATCCTTGCGACCGTATTGTCCTACAGAATAAAGATACAGTGTAATTTTTACCGCAATGTGCACTGCCTAGAATCAGAAGCTCCCAAAAGTTACAAAATTGTGTTTTGTTTTGTTTTTTTGGGGGGGGGGGTTGTCCCACAAATAAGTTTTTTTTCTGGTTTTGCTGTAGATTTTGTGGTGAAATGATTAATGGTATTGCTAAGTAAAATTGGTGGCGCAAAAAACATGCCCTCATATGGGTCTGTAGGTGGAAAATTTAAAGTGCTATGATTTTAAGAAGGCGAGGAGGAAAAAATGAAAGTTTAAAAATTAGAACCCGTTTTCCTCAGGGGGTTAATATAAACCCCTTCCTGACTGTGCTAATATTTTTTTAGTTTTTGCTCACACAGCGCCTTGTACAGCCAGTACATCAGTAACCCCTTCTGCTTATACACACTATATAATTGACATAGGTCACACATACTGTTCTTATGCCCAACAAAGGTGGCAATATACAGCCTCTGAAATATGCTGCCACATATTTTGTTTGTTGATTTTGTGTATTACTCCTTAATAAAGTGATAAGTAGACTCGGCAACTCACCATTTCTGCAGAAATCAAGTTCTAGTAAATTCTTGTCTGATTCTAAGATGTACCAGTGTTTGAATAAGGCTGTACGTATGACTGTATTCATGTTAGAATTTGAGAAAGAAAGCCTGTGAAGAAGTGACTCAGAACGAGTTACGGTATCAGCACGTTCATAGGCAGTGGTAACCACCTCTCTTGGATAGCCTCTTGAAATCAATCGGTCTCTGACATCCTCCGCTTGCATTCGATAATTGTCTTCTACAGTGTTGTTTCTTTTCAGGTGCAAAAATTGAGAATATGGAATGCCATTCTTGCAATGAACAGGATGAGAACTTGAGTAGTGGAGTAAGGCGTTTTTTGATGTGGGTTTTCGGAAATTAGAACTATCTATTGTGTTCTCTACTATTGATATGCAAACATATAAAAATTCAATGGAATCACCTGCAAAGGCATATGTGAACAACATATTCTCCTTGTTTTGTGTGTTCAGATAATGTACAAATTTTGTCCACCCTTTTGGGGTAAATCAAGGACACAACATCCTGCAACACTGCCCTCTCAAAGGCGTCCAATCTTTGTCCAAATATATAGAGTGGCTATTGAATCCCGTCTTACCTTTCACACCCACGTACGTTAAGGATACAGGGGACTTACTGTCACAATTGAGTAATGTTAACTGGCAGGACACATACTGTTTGGCATCCCTGGACATCGAGAGCCTGTACACCCGCATCACTTATGATGCGGGTGTACAGGCTGTCATGGAGGTCCTAGAGAGCACTGAAAAATCCCCTACATTTATTGAATTTGTTTCTGATGCCCTCAGGTTTATTTTGAGTCACAACACTTTTATGTACGAGAACGATTGGTATCGGCAGGAGACCGGCACGGCAATGGGCACGCCGGTCTCCTGCACATATGTCAATCTGTTCCTTACCATCTTTGAAAGGAGATGGATTTTTTTCTGAAAAGAACCCCTTTGTCAGTCACATTAAACTTTTTCTTCATTACGCCGGTGACGTATTAGTCATCTGGGAAGGGACAGAAGACACATTTTCAAAAAATTTTCATTATCTGAACACACAGAACAAGGAGAATATGTTGTTTACATATGCCTTTGGAGGTGATTCCATCGAATTTTTATATGTTTGCATATCAATAGTAGAGAACACAATAGATACTTCTAATTTCCGAAAACCCACATCAAAAAACGCCTTACTCCACTACTCAAGTTCTCATCCTGTTCATTGTAAGAATGGCATTCCATATTCTCAATTTTTGCTCCTGAAAAGAAACAACACTGTAGAGGACAATTATGGAATGCAAGCGGAGGATCTCAGAGACCAATTGATTTCGAGAGGCTATCCAAGAGAGGTGGTTACCACTGCCTACGATCGTGCTGATACCGTAACTCGTTCAGAGTTGCTTCTTCCCAGGCGGAAAAAACATACATCCACCCCACCTCGTTCCACATTTTCTTTATCAAATTCTAACATGAATACAGTCATACGTACAGCCTTAACGAAACACTGGTACATCTTAGAATCAGACAAGGATTTACTAGACCTTACAAAAACAAAACCATTAATAGCCTTTACAAAAATACCACAGTTGGTGATAGACTCAGAAAATGTCAGATACCTAAAGAAATTAAACAACAAACATGGCTATCACAGTCAGCACCCAAAGGCAACAAATCATGCCGCCATTGTTCTTTTTGTTCTCTAAACATTAACAGTAGAGTCGTTTTTATAGGCGGAATACAACATGTGGTCCCCTGCCGTACTAACTTCGTAGTATATGCTTTGATATGCCCCTGTGGACGGTATTATATAGGTAAGACCAAAAGATGCCTATTTATAAGAATCCAAGAACATTTGCGATCTCTGATTACCGGCCGAGGTGCCCTCAGATTCATTAATCATATGCGGGAAGTCCACGGGGGCAACGAAAAGTGTTTGAAGTTTGCTAGGCTAGAAACAGTTAATATCCCAAGGCAAGGAGGAGACAGGCACCGTGTATTGTTACAAAAAGAATCCCGATGGATTCTCAAGTTATGTGCCTTGGGGCCGGCTGGCCTCAACGATAAGAATGATTTTAGTGTATTTCTGTAATAGTTTTGTTATATTTGCTTTAAGTTATGTTTGTTCCTATGTTGTTGGCTTGTTCCTCCCCCACACCTGTATCCCACCCCTTCCTCCCAGCCTCACATGCCTTATTAGCAGCGAGCTCCGGTGGATTCAGTGTGCACGTAGCTTTAAGAAGTGCCAGCCCGGCACAAAACCATGCAGTCCTACCTGCACCCCCTGCCTCTCCTGTCGTCATCCCTTGCCTTTATGTGTTATCCATCTTACCTCCTGGAATAAAGGAACTTGATTTCTGCAGAAATGGTGAGTTGCCGAGTCTCTTTTGCTTTTGCATTGCACTCCTTAATAAAGTACTCCTTAATGATAGGTTGGCACATTCTATTATTTAGGCTGCTGCCACTTCTGAGGTATTATAGAGATCCTCCCCTTAAGTGTGTGTGCAGTGTGTGGAAGCCATCATGGAGTCAGGACTCCACCCAATTGGTCAGAAACAAGTTAAAATTAGAGATAAATTTTGCAGCGCAGAATATGATGAAAAACATAGTTCAGAAACAGTGCTTATCTTCATGTACAACTTATCCTGTTAACTAAAACTACAGTTACCCTTTAAAGTGTGAGTTACAGGACCTGCAGATCCTGTATTCAGTTTTCTTAGACAGTGGTTTATTCACCCATTAGAGAGATTATATATCTTCCAAGTCAAATCTCATATCATATAATGATGGATACCCAAAGCAGTAAGCTGCCAATGGACAGTTCTATGTTGACACTTATTACAAAACCATTTTCGAACTGTAAAAAATGTTGCGAATGATGACAAACTATTTTTAAATACCACATACATCAGAACTTGGCAGTCCTGTTCTGCAAACTTTTGTGCACTACTGCTTTAAAGGGGTATTTCCGTGGAAAAAAAAAATTTAAATCAACTGGTGCCAGAAAGTTAAACAGATTTGTAAATTACTTCTATTAAAAAAATGTAATCCTTCCAGTACTTTTTAGGGGCTGTATGCTACAGAAGAAATGCTTTTCTTTTTGGATTTCTCTGATGTCACGACCACAGTGCTCTCTGCTGACCTCTGCTGTCCATTTTTGGAACTGTCCAGAGCAGGAGAAAATCCCCATAGCAAACATGTGCTGCTCTGGACAGTTCCTAAAATGGACAGCAGAGGTCAGCAGAGAGGACTGTGGTCGTGACATCAGAGAAATCCAAAAAGAAAAGCATTTCCTCTGTAGTATACAGCCCATAAAATGTATTGGAAGGATTCATATTTTTTAATAGAAGTAAATTACAAATCTGTTTAACTTTCAGGCACCAGTTGATTAGAAAATAAATTTTAAAAAAATAAAAAGCTTTCCATGGGACTACCCCTTTAAGCCTTTGCTAGACATTTATTTTTCATAATAAGTGATTACAGTTTTCTGGGGCTAATGTTGGCCTTCCTATAACAGTGGGTGTGCCCATTCTACTGTTAATACAGTAGTTATAAATGGAGATTGTAGGGCTGTCTGCTTTAAAAATATGAGGTAGGTGTCAACAGTGTGTATTAAAAACAAGATATACCAATAAAATGTATGATTTAGGGAACTCCAGCATCACAATCCATTCTGTTTCAATTTGCAGTGCCTGCCTAAAATGCACCATTTTACATGTTTCACACAGCTTTTACCAATAAGTTATGAGGGTTAGAATGCATTTAATACAGATTAAGGCTGTTCTAGCGCAGTGGGACTTGTGCCAAATTCCTTTCTTTATACACATATTAAACTTGTCCAAGCCCAATATTTGTACAACATTGTTCAAATCCTAGTGATAACAGATAACATGAATTAGGCCAGGAGCTCAAGGTATTGTTTTTTTTTACAATATTTAAATGGGCACTGTCATTAAAACAAATTTTTGCTATGGCACTCCTTATGGTAAATAAAAAATCTTTATAATGTACTTTGTTTAAAAAAAATTAAAGAAAGCTGCCACTAGGTGTTTCCCTAATTGTCCAAAGCACATTTCCCCCATCTCTAGCACAGAATTTGGACTCTTGCTGGCCTGGCAGAAGTTCAAAATCAGGAAATGCAGTCTCGAGTGCTGGGGGGGGGAGAGGTTGGGGTGCAGTCTTAGCCAATCATAGCCCATCTCACACAGTTCACTGCTCTGGGCTGTGTGTAGCAGAGTTAGGGAGGAAGTTCTCCCCTGTATGGCTTCAGATGATGTCACGCCTGCTGGGTAACGCCCCTTCCCAGTCTGTGAATCTGACTGAAACTGAGCAGAAAATACAGAGCAATATCAAGATAGAAAACTAAAAAATAATTAAAAAAAATAAAGGCAGGGGTGGTTTATCATGATGGGACAGTGAACTGGGAGGATTATAAAATTTAACAAGATCATGACAGGTACTCTTTATAGATGTCTGGGTTTTTGTCTCCACACCTTGGTTTGTCTAAATAAGATGCACCAGAATAGTGCATTGTGTAGACTTGGCCTAGTGCAACTTTATGAAAGATATCTCCTTTTTTCTGTTCATACTGGTATTTGTGGCTCAAAAATGTGTGAAACTGAACTAGATAATGACAAGAACCAGTTACTTACAGTTGAATAACATCTTATGTGACTTAGGATCGGCATGTCAATAAATTATATCCTACTGTCTATCTCTGTAAATAATATCCTATTTTTACTATCAGCGCTAAAAATGATTATTTATCTCTTCAATGAGCATGCTATTTACATGTGTATTCTACTTTCATTAAATAGCATAGGGTATCCTGATCACACACCTTTTTTACAGTTCTTTATACATCCTTCTATTCCTGAGATATGAGGATATATAGTTTGACTGACAATTTAGTGAATCAGTCAGATGGGCGTGAATTTAATTTTAGTAGTAAGAGTAAAAATCAAGTGATGTGTGGGATTAAACAGTTGTACATTAAGGGGTTTGTATGCCTAATACACCCCCCTAACTGTATAATCCCACCTATCATCTGATTCACTCAGATTCAATAACTGCTTGTTAAAAAAACACACTACACTGGAATATTTTGCATGTTTTTTTTGGCAGAAGGTATTGGAAGAAGCAATAATTTGTGGAAGTAGCAACAAGTTTTGCACCTAACAGGTGAAAAAAGAAATGGCTTTTTATAAGTCATCCATTTTGGGGGTAGCAACAGGATCAGTGTTCTGAAAAATGAAGAAGAAATGGCTTTTTGTTTTTAAAAATTGTCATTGTTTACATTAAACACAGTTGTGAAACCACATTGTGATCCATAGGTGCAGGTCCTCCACTCCAACGTAGGTGCACAACTGCACTTGGAGTTGAGCAACTTGTATCACCTTAGATCACATCAATGTAAGTGTTTGTTTAAAGTCAGTCATGTTTAACACATCCACATACACATTTATCTGGTGTCAGGATGCCATTGTGGTACTTGTGACCGTTTGCAGGCATCCTCCATTGTATGCAATTTTTGCTGGGGATATCGCCCTTAGCAACGGTTTACAAGTGCAGGACCTCCGCCCCAGCAAAGGTGCACAACTGCACTTGGGGTTGAGTTTTCCTGCTATAACCATGTTCATACAAATATAAGCCATTATGTCTTTGCTTAGGGCTTATACTAATGCACCCTTTTATCTTGCTGGGTAGCATTAGGGTTTCACCTGTGAGGCCTGCTATAAATGAACCAACCAGGGTGGGGCTTGTAGCTTGTCTACTCCCTCCCATTGTATGTGTGCTTAGATTCACACTGGAGGGGACTGAGGAGCAATCTGCAAGTCGGGCCTATGGCTGCCGTAATTTGGTTCCTGGTTTTATTTATCTGGCCAGGTAGGTTAGTTGATAGGACCCGCACCATTTGAGAAACCTTGGCGTGGTGTGCGGGCTCAAGTGTGTCCTTCATATTAGGATATACTGGTTAATGTCACAATTTTACATCAGTTTTGAGGGTTAGCTAATGTTATTGTTCACATTAACCACAGTTGTGAAACCACATTGTAATCCATAGGTGCAGGTCCTCCACTCCAACGTAGGTGCACAACTGCACTTGGGATTGAGCACCTTGTATCACCTTAGATCACATCAATGTAACTTTTTATTTTTACAGATGAAAAGCTGTAAAAATGTACAGTTTTTTGGGGAACATCTACTTGTATAGGCCTGATAGTAGCAGCAAAACATACAGCGCACCATCCTTTTCAGCTTCTCTGAGGGCTGATAATAACAGCAGGCCTATCTCTGGCATGGTTTGCAGATGTTCTGGCCCTACCTCCGCTCAGAACTATGTTCCTGCCAGTGCAACCGCTACTCTCCTTCTCTTACCATGTTCCCTCCTCGTCACTTGGTTCCCATGTCCAAAAAGCACATCGTTCTGGTCGTCCTCATGATCCCTGCCACTCCCCTCAGTCTGTTCTTATGTTTAATGGGCTCCTTACCCCCTCACCATATCCGCCTCCACTATCACAATGCCATCAACTTGCCCACTTTCACATCTCAGCCACTGTTTCCACCTCCACCACCTCTGCAACACACCTCTGCAACACCTCTGCAACAAAAGTTGACTGTCCTCACATAAATCCTCCTCATCACTAACTTGTCCTTAGCACCCAGGATAATGTGAAATCGGACAAAAAGTGGGTCCCCGCTAGGAGGGGGGGCAGAGACAGAGATGATTGAAAGGAAAGGGCGAAATACTTTGTTTACTGTGCTATGTGACTGTAGCGAATGAATAATCCACTGACACCTATCTTAATGTCATAGTGTCAGAGACTCCTGAGATGACTGAGAATGAGACAACCAGTCCACAATGGCTAAATACTCTGAAATAACATGCTCCCTGGAGATGATGGACAACTATGGCTTCCTGATGCCACTACTACTACCAGACACATGGCTGCTGCTACTACTAATATTAGGCCTATGTACATAACAGCTGCTACTTGTACTGGACCTGGGCCTGAGCACATGGCTGATGCCCACAGCGCTGGTACTGCCATTATTTTTCTTACTGGCAGATTACATTGCAGAGGACTTGGTTAACGAAAAAATGACCTAACAGGCAGTTACCTAACATCTCCCCATGTAATAGCAGATATGTGGTCAACAATGATGGGAGTAAAGGGCCATACGAATGATCCAGTGAACATTTGTGTGACCCTGCCCGCATGATAATTTAGCCATGTATTAGTCTCCTTAAATGCTTTTTATTTCGGCCCAGGCCTGCCCATATATTACTACCTTAAGATTATGCAAGATCTGTACTGTCTCTTTTTTTATATCACTTTATTTTCCTGTAAATATATTTCAATCCATACCCATTCTCCTCCCGTAAAGCAAATAGGCAAGAAATACTATGTAATGGATTACACTAAATGCTGTACTTAATAAGAATCCAGCGAGCTACGCTTCATATTCTGCATGATCCCAGCAGTCAGCATCTCCAGTAATACAAGTGCTAGCCAAGTACATGGAATTTAATGGTGATCACTCTGCAGGGAAAGGCACTAGGTCTGGTTAATAGCTTTGACTTCATAAATGTTATTATAAGTTACTTGAGAAAGCCATAAGTTTTTGATTACTTTTTACTGCTGAAGGTGTCGCTAGAGGTGGAAGTCTTTCCCCTCACTAAGTGTGGTCTTTATTAAAGTAACTGAAATCCAGCAATCCTTCCCCTACACATGTGAGGTGCACATGCATGCTTTATTCCCAGCTATTAAGTCGTTCTTAATAAGGAGTAGAAAGGTGCCAATAAGCTGTGGACATCTGGAAAGCACCCAGCTCAAGGGTTTAGTCATGGGCTGATTAGTGAACCCCTACCGAGTCATCTTATTATTCTATAGCTGACTATTTCCTGCGCAATTTCATGTTAAGTAATGTGATAAAAGGTGGCGCTCACCTGCTGTTAACACCAGTTTTGGTATCAAAATAGGAAATATGTTAATAGAGATTGTGCGATGATACACAGAGGCAGAATGTAAAGAAGTTGGCATGGTAGGTTTGATCTAGGCCAAGCAGACAACTGAGAAGTATTATAGTACAGCAGTAGAATCTTCCAACTGATAGCCCCAGGGGCAAGCAGATGAGAGTGCCCAATAATGCTGTAGGGTGAGTCGTGTATTTAATTCATAGTTGTTAGCTATTGAGACCAGGCTTCAGGCAGATTCTTAAAGCAGTGCAGCATGAAAATGATTTTTTTTCACATAAACGCTATATTTAGATACTAGTCATGTCCCCCAAATGGCAGCGAAACATAGAAAATGTGACAAAAAAAACACATTGATCCATCTAGTGTGCCCTTATATTATTTGCTATCTATCTATCTATCTATATATATATATATATATATATATATATATATATATATATATATATATATTATTTTTTTATTTTTTTTTATTTTATTTTTTTTAAAGAAAATAATATTTCCTTCTGATCTGCACCCATTAATGGTACAAGAGTACCACATAGACAGTGCAAATTAAAGCATGCTATCAAGTAAACTAGATATTGGATCCTGGTCCCTGTCCGCCAGATTTTAGTGAAGGGAATCTATGAATAGCTAAAAGAAGCCATATGTACGTGGGCCTCATCATAGAGTACACAAGGACAGGAGGGGCCAATCAGACTGTGTTCTTTTGTGTTTTGTTCACTTAACTGTTTTCAGCTAATAAGCAATTTTATTTTATTTAATTATTAATCAGTATTTTAAAGCCAACGCAGGAATGGGTCCAAAATGTGACAGAGGTGCAAATTGTTCTTTTCTAAGTTTACATTCTAATTGTTTAGCATACAGATACTCATACAAAATATTACCACATGCAAGTGGCTCTGTTTAACAATAATGGGGGAGATTTATCAAAACCTGACCAGAGGAAAAGTGGCCCAGTTGCCCATTCAACCAATCAGATCGCTTCTTTCATTTTTAAGAAGGCCTCTGCAAAATTAAAGAAGCGAGCTGATTGGTTGCTATGGGCAAATGGGCAACTTTTCCTCTGGACAGGTTTTGATAAATCTCCCCCATTGTGTTTCACTAAAGATTATTGGGGTTATCCAGGAACAGAAAAACAGAGCTAATTTCTTCCAAAAACAGCACCACACTTGTCTTAGGTTGTGTGTGATATTATATATTTGCTCTATTAACTTATGTGGAACTGAGTTGTCAAACCACACACAACCTGAGGGAAGTTGGGGTGCTGCTTTTGGAAGAAATCATCTCTGTTTTTATATCCCTGAGTAACCTCTTTGGGGTGTATTCTCATATACAGTATCCTGCGCATATTTGAAGCACAGGATTTATATGTGGCAAATTTCACTGTTAACTCATTGACTGAACACAGCAGTTTTTTGGCAGATCTAAAGTCATGCCCCCTTTTCCATAAGCCACACCTCTACTTTGGCTATGTTGAAAGGTGACAACAATTTTTCTAAAACCAATAAAAAAATATGACGCTAACATGTGCACCAGCATTTCTAATAGTAAATCTGGGTCATTATTTCAAAATTAAAGGAAATCTTCCAAAGCACAGGCAGCATAAAAGGGTTAAGGCGTTGTGACTATCAGATGTTCTAGCATTTTACAGTAATAGTAAAAAAAATTCTGCCAGGACCTGGGTAACTAGGCACAGGAGAAGGTCCCAACAGCTGCTTCCCATCTGGTCGGCTTAAGTGACATGTCTTTCCCTATACACTGCTAGGGAGTGACATGCCACTCAAGCCAGCCGGGAGGGGAGCAGCCACAAGGACCTGCCCCGAGGAGTAGTTACCAGGATTTAAACTATGATTACTCCGCCACAGCGCCTGAGAGTAATTTATAATGATTCGTCACGCTGCCTGCACCAGTTTTATGCTGCTCATGGATTGGGCAGTGTAAAACTGATGACAGGTTCCCTTTAAAGGTGTGTAAAACACATAATACATTTGGTGCATTCCATGTACTACGCAGTTTTAGGTAATTTGGGACACTTTTGTTAGTAAGGCTAGGATTCCACTGAAAAACGGCCACTGTTTTTCCCTGCGTTTGGGCATTTTTCTTGGCGTTTTTGCTCTCTCACAGACTTCTATGGGAGGAAAACACCACGATTTCTGAGCAAAAAAAAGCCAAACTAGGTTTTGTTGGGCATTTTGGAAAACCAGCCCCTGAGCCCAAAACAGCTGAAAAACGCCAAAAGTATTAAAAAAAGAAAAACGCCAAACTGAAAAATGCCAAGTGGACCTGGCATTTTCAAGTTTACCATTGACTTGCAGCTAACATCTGGATGCAGCGTTTTTTCGCAGGAAAAGCACCGTGCGGCAAAATGGGCATTTTTTATGGCGTTTTTTCGGGAAAATCCTCAGTGAAATTCCAGCCTTAACCCCTTAAGGACTCAGGATTTTTCCGTTTTTGCACTTTCTTTTTTTCCTCCTTACCTTTTAAAAATCATAACCCTTTCAATTTTCCACCTAAAAATCCATATTATGGCTTATTTTTTGCGTCGCCAATTCTACTTTGCAGTGACATTAGTCATTTTACCCAAAAATGCACGGCGAAACGGAAAAAAAGTCATTGTGCGACAAAATCGAAAACAAAACGCCATTTTGTAACTTTTGGGGGCTTCCGTTTCTACGCAGTGCATATTTCGGTAAAAATTACACCTTATCATTATTCTGTAGGTCCATACGGTTAAAATGATACCCTACTTATATAGGTTTGATTTTGTCGCACTTCTGGAAAAAATCATAACTACATGCAGGAAAATTTATACTTATTAAAATGTCATCTTCTGACCCCTATAACTTTTTTATTTTTCCATGTACGGGGCGGTATGAGGACTCATTTTTTGCGCCGTGATCTGAAGTTTTTATTGGTAGGATTTTTGTTTTGATCTGACTTTTTGATCACTTTTTATTAATTTTTTAATGTTATAAAAAGTTACCAAAAGACGCTTTTTTGGACTTTGGAATTTTTTTGCGCGTACGCCATTGACCGTACGGCTTAATTAATGATATATTTTTATAGTTCGGACATTTACGCACGCGGCGATACCACATATGTTTATTTTTTTTTACACTGTTTTATTTTTTTTATGGGAAAAGGGGGGTGATTCAAACTTTTATTAGGGAAGGGGTTAAATGACCTTTATTAACACTTTTTTTACTTTTTTTTTGCAGTGTTATAGGTCCCATAGGGACCTATAACACTGCACACACTGATCTCCTATGCTGATCACTGGCGTGTATTAACACGCCTGTGATCAGCATTATCGGCGCTTGACTGCTCCTGCCTGGATCTCAGGCACGGAGCAGTCATTCGTTGATCGGACACCGAGGAGGCAGGTAAGAGCCCTCCCGGTGTCCGATCAGCTGTTCAGGACGCCGCGATTTCACCGCGGCGGTCCCGAACAGCCCGACTGAGCAGCCGGGATACTTTCAGTTTCACTTTAGAAGCGGCGGTCAGCTTTGACAGCCACTTCTAAAGGGTTAATACCACACATCGCCGCGATCGGCGATGTGTGGTATTAGCCGCGGGTCCCGGCCATTGATTAGCGCCGGGACCCACGCGATATGATGCGGGATCGCGGCGCGATCCCGCTTCATATCGCGGGAGCCGGCGCAGGACGTAAATATACGTCCTGCGTCGTTAAGGGGTTAAAGGGGTTATCCAGGAAAAAACTTTTTTTTTATATATCAACTGGCTCCAGAAAGTTAAACAAATTTGTAAATTACTTCTATTAAAAAAATCTTAATCCATTCAGTACTTATGAGCTGCTGAAGTTGAGCTGTTCTTTTCTGTCTAAGTCCTCTCTGATGACACGTGTCTCGGGAACCACCCAGTTTAGAAGCAAATCCCCATAGCAAACCTCTTCTACTCTGTGCAGTTCCCGAGACAAGCAGAGATGTCAGCAGAGAGCACTCTTGCCAGACAGAAAACAACAACTCAACTTCAGCAGCTGATAATTATTGAAAGGATTAAGATTTTTTTAATAGAAGTAATTTACAAATCTGTTTAACTTTCTGGAGCCAGTTGATATAAAAAAAAAGTTTTTTCCTGGAATACCCTTTTAAGATCCCTCAGTGTGTATGTTGCAATGCTATATACATATATATACATATATAGAAAACAATGGCGCAGCACTCCAAAATTGCTAAAAAGTGTAAAAATGTCTTCCTTCATGTCAAAATTCAAAGCGACGTTTCAGTTACCCACTGGAGCTTTTTTCAAGCATATATATATATATATATATATATATATATATATTTAAAAATCTATGTCTACAAGTTTACTGAGAAGCATCATAAATATCATTTAGTCTGGATCTTGGACCCTTTTTTTCCACTATATGTACCTTAAACTGGGTTCACACATAATATTTTTGTAAATATTTAGTCTGTTTTTAGAGAAAAAAACAGGAATGGAACCAATCCAAAAAAGATATAATAGAAGGTTTTGCACTTTTTTCTGTCTTTTTGACCCACTCCTGGTTTTGGCTAAAAAAAAAATACTGGCTAAAATACTGATCAAAATACTGTCAAAAAATTGGTGTGTGAACCAGCCTACAAGTGTTCCAAGAATTGACATCCGACTACATTGTAAAAGAGAGGCTGCACCAGGACTTCATTACCTTCTTGTTGTCCTCAAGTCAGCTGTGTGTAACAATTTGTGAAATTATCATTTTTGTAAATTCCCTTCAATACAGGGAAGCTTGGTATATTTTATAAATATATTAATTACAATCATTCTCTAATTTGGGCCATAGATCATCAGTCATTGTCTTTGGGAACGTTTTTACAGCTTTATTTCTATAAATGTGTTTGAAAACAAATTCATTGACTGCGAACATGTCATCCAAATATATGTCAGTTACCTTTTCTAATTACTTTCCTAAATTAAGACTGTTCACCATATTAGGTGTAAATCTGGATTTGACAACAGCAAATAACAATATTCTCACCTGGTAACAAAATGTGTGAATATTAGATACACGTGTGGATTGCTAACAAAATGAAGAATTCTAGATCCCCATCTGGATCAGTAACAGAACAAGAAATATTTTCAACATATGAATCTGTAAAAAGATTAAATGATATTAGCTCTCCATCCATGAAGTGATATTAGATCCGCCTCTGGATCAGTAACAAAATGGGATCATTAAAGATTCACATCTGGATCTGTGGTGGGGGAAGGTATTATTTAATTCACATCTGGATAAGTAACAGGGTGACATAATATTAAAATGGATTGAGTAATATTAGATTCATGGCTGAACAAGTAACAGGATAAAGTCATATTCAGAACACTTCTGAATCTAGAGCAGAATAGATGAATATAAAATGTGGATCAGTAAGAGAATGGAATAATATTAGATTCACACCTGGATTGGTAGCAGGACAGGGTATTTAAAAGCCAAAACTGACTAAGAGGGCAGACTAATATTGGATCCATATCTAGCCTACAATAATACAAGATCTACATCTAATTCTGTAACAGGATGGAGTAATATTAAGGTGAAATCTGGATCAGTAAAATAATTAAGTAAATAAGTATATAAACCTTTACTAAGACAACATATTAAAGGGGCACTCCACTGGAAAACACTTTTTTGTTTTTAATCAACTGGTGCCAGAAAGTTAAACAGGTTTGTAAATTACTTCTATTAAAAAATCTAAATCATTTCAGTACTTATCAGCTGCTGTTATGATCCACAGGAAGTTCTTTTCTTTTTTTAATTTCCTTTCTGCCTGACCACAGTGCTCTCTGCTGACACCTCTGTCCATTTTAGGAACTGTCCAGAGCAGGATAGGTTTTCTATGGGGATTTGCTCCTATTCTGTTCCTAAAATCAAGAGAGGTGTCAGCAGAGAGCACTGTGGTCAGGCAGAAAGCAAACTAAAAAAGAAAAGGACTTCCTGTGGATCATAATAGCAGCTGATAAGTATTGGAAGGATTAAGATTTTTAAATAGAAGGGATTTACATATCTGTTTAATTTTCAGGCACCAGTTGATAAAAAAAAAAAAATGTTTTCCAGTGGAGTACCCTTTTAATAATAGACCCACACCTGGATTAATAACAGGACATGTTACAATAAGGTACACATCTGGATAAGTAATAGGGTTGTGTAGTATGTGATACACCATACACATCTGGATAAGTAATAGGGTTGTGTAGTATGTGATACACCATACACATCTGGATAAGTAATAGGGTTGTGTAGTATGTGATACACCATACACATCTGGATAAGTAATAGGGTTGTGTAGTATGTGATACACCATACACATCTGGATAAGTAATAGGGTTGTGTAGTATGTGATACACCATACACATCTGGATAAGTGATAGGGTTGTGTAGTATGTGATACACCATACACATCTGGATAAGTAATAGGGTTGTGTAGTATGTGATACACCATACACATCTGGATAAGTAATAGGGTTGTGCAGTATGTGATACACCATACACATCTGGATAAGTAATAGGGTTGTGTAGTATGTGATACACCATACACATCTGGATAAGTAATAGGGTTGTGCAGTATGTGATACACCATACACATCTGGATAAGTAATAGGGTTGTGCAGTATGTGATACACCATACACATCTGGATAAGTAATAGGGTTGTGTAGTATGTGATACACCATACACATCTGGATAAGTAATAGGCCATACACATCTGGATAAGTAATAGGGTTGTGCAGTATGTGATACACCATACACATCTGGATAAGTAATAGGGTTGTGTAGTATGTGATACACCATACACATCTGGATAAGTAATAGGCCATACACATCTGGATAAGTAATAGGGTTGTGTAGTATGTGATACACCATACACATCTGGATAAGTAATAGGGTTGTGCAGTATGTGATACACCATACACATCTGGATAAGTAATAGGGTTGTGTAGTATGTGATACACCATACACATCTGGATAAGTAATAGGGTTGTGCAGTATGTGATACACCATACACATCTGGATAAGTAATAGGGTTGTGTAGTATGTGATACACCATACACATCTGGATAAGTAATAGGGCTGTGTAGTATGTGATACACCATACACATCTGGATAAGTGATAGGGCTGTGCAGTATGTGATACACCATACACATCTGGATAAGTAATAGGCCATACACATCTGGATAAGTAATAGGGTTGTGTAGTATGTGATACACCATACACATCTGGATAAGTAATAGGGTTGTGTAGTATGTGATACACCATACACATCTGGATAAGTAATAGGGTTGTGTAGTATGTGATACACCATACACATCTGGATAAGTAATAGGGTTGTGTAGTATGTGATACACCATACACATCTGGATAAGTAATAGGGTTGTGTAGTATGTGATACACCATACACATCTGGATAAGTAATAGGGTTGTGTAGTATGTGATACACCATACACATCTGGATAAGTAATAGGCCATACACATCTGGATAAGTAATAGGGCTGTGCAGTATGTGATACACCATACACATCTAGATAAGTAATAGGGCTGTGTAGTATGTGATACACCATACACATCTGGATAAGTAATAGGGTTGTGTAGTATGTGATACACCATACACATCTGGATAAGTAATAGGGTTGTGTAGTATGTGATACACCATACACATCTGGATAAGTAATAGGGCTGTGTAGTATGTGATACACCATACACATCTGGATAAGTAATAGGGTTGTGTAGTATGTGATACACCATACACATCTGGATAAGTAATAGGGCTGTGTAGTATGTGATACACCATACACATCTGGATAAGTAATAGGCCATACACATCTGGATAAGTAATAGGGTTGTGCAGTATGTGATACACCATACACATCTGGATAAGTAATAGGGTTGTGTAGTATGTGATACACCATACACATCTGGATAAGTAATAGGGTTGTGTAGTATGTGATACACCATACACATCTGGATAAGTAATAGGGTTGTGCAGTATGTGATACACCATACACATCTGGATAAGTAATAGGGTTGTGCAGTATGTGATACACCATACACATCTGGATAAGTAATAGGCCATACACATCTGGATAAGTAATAGGGTTGTGTAGTATGTGATACACCATACACATCTGGATAAGTAATAGAGTTGTGCAGTATGTGATACACCATACACATCTGGATAAGTAATAGGGTTGTGCAGTATGTGATACATCATACACATCTGGATAAGTAATAGGGTTGTGCAGTATGTGATACACCATACACATCTGGATAAGTAATAGGGCTGTGTAGTATGTGATACACCATACACATCTGGATAAGTAATAGGGTTGTGTAGTATGTGATACACCATACACATCTGGATAAGTAATAGGGTTGTGCAGTATGTGATACACCATACACATCTGGATAAGTAATAGGGTTGTGTAGTATGTGATACACCATACACATCTGGATAAGTAATAGGGTTGTGTAGTATGTGATACACCATACACATCTGGATAAGTAATAGGGTTGTGCAGTATGTGATACACCATACACATCTGGATAAGTAATAGGGTTGTGTAGTATGTGATACACCATACACATCTGGATAAGTAATAGGGCTGTGTAGTATGTTATACACCATACACATCTGGATCAGTAATAGGCCATACACATCTGGATAAGTAATAGGGTTGTGCAGTATGTGATACACCATACACATCTGGATAAGTAATAGGGTTGTGCAGTATGTGATACACCATACACATCTGGATAAGTAATAGGGTTG